>NC_040245.1:30491969-30795000 GCF_001444195.1 Xiphophorus couchianus | reverse complement strand
ATTGGTAAACAACGCCTTCTGTGCCTCTGTAGATGTGGTGGTGGAGACATTTTTACAGATCTACTCTGTCTCAGAAACAGCCCCTGAAGTTGAGAGATGTCCAGTACAGATGACACAACAGACGTGTTTGCAGTCTGAGCTAAAGACTCAATAAGCTAAAGCTGATTGAAGTGTTAATGAGACTCTTTCCTGTTCAGAAACTTTAATCTGAGGTCTTGATAACTAATTAGGGATAATGCATACTGTTCTTGGAGTTCTGCTGCCATATAAGAAGCCATATTTATCAGTGACTAAAATTCAGTGGGATCAACCTGCATGATGTAGTTTAAATGACTGTAGCAAGCCCACAGCAAAGCAACAGCAGCACCAATGACAGTAGATTCTTCACTGCTGCCACAATCAGCTTTAAAGCAGGCAAGGTGAGGTGGAGCGCTCAGAGCTATTTGTCCATTTGTGATGCTCTGCAAAAAGTTTGACCCAAAGCAGACACAGAAGCAGGGCTTTAAAAAGTGCTTTCCCACCACTCTCACTACCTTCCTCTTTCTCGCCCTAATTCTCTCTCTCACTCCTCCCTGGCTCACCCTTCGTTTCTGTGAACCCTGACAGCCCTGTGTATGTGTGTATCTCCCTTGAGCGAGCTGTTAAGTGCAGTCTCCAAAAAAACCTCCACAAAAGCCCATTTGCAGGCAGCTCAAGCTCCACGCACAGTGTACACAAATGTACAGAGTGACACTAACAGGCATAGACACATATATAGACAATTGCACTCACACGCTGAAGCTCTCACACATGTAGACACAAACTCTGCACACACACTTTTCACACTTCCCTCTGGGCAAACGAGGCAGAGTGGCAGAAGAGAGGCTGGGATAAATGATACAATGATATCCAGGCCTGACTTGTCAGTAAAGTTGAGAGAGAGGATGACGAAGATGAAGAGGAGGAGGGGCAGGAAGTGGCAGCCCTGAATATAGGAATTATTCTTCATCGTCTCACAGTGTCGCCACACATTACGCTCAAACTCTGGCCTGGCAACATGAAGAGAGAGCGAGAAAAAGAGGTTCAAAGGGGAGGTGGGAGAAACGCTGAAGGGCACCTATAATGACCACACTCTGCTTTCACACTCACCATCTCTTCTCTCAGTACCACTCTCAGGCCTCCGTCAGGGTCCCAAGTCCTTTTCTACTCTTACACTCAGCCCTGATGTCTTTTTATACCCTCTCTCCCTCCCTGTTTTTGTTCTTACGGTGTGTCATGGTAGGAATGAGTAGCTTTCAGGGAAAGAGTGCATTCCTTTTTGCTCCAGCTATGCCTCTCTTTTCTCTCATGCTCTAAAGTAAGGGGACAGCATGGCCCTCTGGGCATGTTGCAGAATGATTAACTAACAGTTCAGAGTTAGTCAACTATCCCAATATTGTGAGGGTTTGTGTGATAGTCTGGAGCATGGTTTATTACTATTGTACAACAAGGTTTGCCAGTGAGATCAGATTTAAGATATTGCTAACAACAATATATATTCAGCTTCCTGTAGTGACACCGTGACAAAGTCAATATCAAAATAGATCGCAGGCCCATCAACAGAAATGTTAGACAGACACCCATCCAACATGCACAGGCAGAGCAAAGTTTGACCAAGAAAATTACATAGTCAAGTCTTCAATGGCAGTTTATGTCTTCAACTGGCTGCTAGATTACAGTAAAAGCTATTAGAATACATAAGCATGAGTTAATGACGGCTTGACAATAGCAGGTCAGTGTCCTTATGCAACTTTCCATTGAAAGAACTCCGGGTCTTGAACTGGTTTGGTTCAAATGCTTTCAAACTTCAGTGCTTTGTTTTTAATTTTTAATTAATATGAGTCACAACACCTTTTAGATCAATGGAGTATTTTGGAAATGAATTGATTTGAATTAGAATTGACAACCTGCTGGTTTTCCTTTGTTAGAATCTTTTTAAGCTACTTTGAATAACTTACTGATCATGCTGCACTGCTTGATAACCAGGATGTATTAGAAGGTAAGTATGTATGACTGAATTGAAATGATTTTTGGCAAAGTCCCTAGAGATCACATTTGTTGTGAATTGGCGGTACATAAATAAACTGAATTGAATCAAATTTAATTCAATTAGACAGCATTACATACATCAACTTCTATCATCCCTCATAGAAGTGTGATGAGGGATGCATTGTGGGTTTGCTTGTGGTCATGTGGTGATGTCATGGAATTGTATGGCATGTAGGGTGTATACATGATGCAGAGGTCCAATGTAGAAGCACTGGTACATACCATAAGGATATTCCTACAAGCTGACAAGGCTCTGGATAGCCAAGATAAGCTTCACCAAGAAAGGCCTCTGGTATTCTGTAAAGCCTGCAGAGACCCCATTACATCGCTGCCTGTCAACTGGACATCTTTAAAACGTCAGCGTCATTTAAACACAGTCACAAGACTTTCAGTAGACAGTTTCATTTGATTTCTATTCTGTGTCTGTTTGTAATGCAATGACAATGCCAATTGTCAATAAACATTGCAGAATCAATCAGCATGTAAAGTTCTTGTTTAAAACTACTTGAAGTAATCTGAAATGATTGTGAAGGAATTCTAATCCACTATTCTTTACAACTTTGCACCCATTGCCCTTTAAGATCTTATGGATGAAGTCTAAATGTTCCCATTCCATCCTCCTCTTATCCTTCACCACAGCACTTGGATATTTAAACCCTCAGCACTTCACATTTATTCATTTAAGTGAAGTGGAAATGTTCTTTTTAGACCTGGTTTTATGAAAAATCTGATTTATATGTGTAAAAAGCTACACATATCACTACATATTATTAGACATATGTACTTAGACCTAGACTGACCCTCTGAGCAAAATTACACTGAAAAGACAACATGGCCATCCATCTTTATGTGACGTGTGTGAATGTTGTGGAAAAGAAAAAGGTGGAAGAAATGAAGAACTCTATTGATCTGGTTGAAAAGTCGTTAGAGTTAATAAATGGGCTAAAAAACCTTGAGTTACATCAACTTTGTTTAGGTCAAATGTGGACAGGAGTAAGTAACGACTGAGTTAAAATAACCATAAAAAATATGTTTAAAGACATCCAGTCTTCAGAGGGCAGTAACAGCAGTACCTACAGATTAATACATTTAGCTTTGAAAGAATCAGCCAAACCAAGTTATGTTCTATTCATCCTCTCATGTGGCTCTTATTCGTCTGTTAGTGTATCATTATGTGTGTGCGTGCGCGGGTGCATAAATGTGTGTGTGCCTGTGCTTAGAAATGAAGCCAGAAAGCCTTTGGAATGATTGATTGGAAAAGAAGGACCTCCAAGCCTGTGTGAGCCTTCCCCACCCAAACCCCATTCCCCCAACACATCTCTTCATGTTGTTACTCTTATGATGTATATCAGTGTACTAAAACAAGAGTGAATAGCAAAGAAACCAGTCAGTCGGCAGGATAATAGAATGGCTTTGTGTGAAATGAGTAAGAAGCCAATTCAAATACAGGATGTTTTGTGTGACCATTAAATCACACAGCTGTCTGTACAAGCGTGCGGTCTAGTTTCCATTTTCCCTTAATAGACCAATTAATGAGCTTTCTATGGAAAGATTTACATAATAGCAAGTCTTAAAAAGGCCATTCATTTATACATCCCAGAAAAATACTGTTTTTTTAATAGCTGCTTGCTAACTGCAATACGTAATATGTATATTTGCTTCTTTAGGCTAGCTGACACCATCAACAACCTCAACAGTTATAAGATTGATATTAGAGCTGCATCTAACAATTATTTTTAGTAATCAATTTATCAATCAATAATTCTGACAATCTGATAAAAATTTGGCACATTCTGTAGATTATTTTATCACTTAAGCCTTTTTTATACAATATTAAAAATATTTGCATATGTTTATTTGCTTTTTTTAATAAGGAAACATGTTTCTTGCCTAAAACGTAACATAGCATTCCTTTAGTGAACGACTGATCATGTCTGCAGCTAAAATATTAGACTACATGTGAAAAGGTAACCCGTTTCTAATCAACCCAACATCAAAACAGCGTAGGATTGATCTGTTGAGTGTTTTTTGGACTAACCAAATAATAACTGTACAGCAAAAGGTGCTAAATAATTCTTTTTTTAAAATCAGAATCTGAACCTGGTGAAGCTAAAACTAGGCTATTGGTGGAGATATGGATTGAGAGTATTTATATGTTCAATCCACAACAAAATAACACAAAGGTTGTTCTTTTTTGCCTTAAATGGTAAATGTTTATAATTTCTCTACAGTTTTGGCTTAATTACTGCTCTGAGTGAGTTGTTCTTTCAGCATAATTGCCTTTTTTAGAGTTTGTATCTTCCAATTAACGATTAATCAATTTCTAGATTACCCGATGATTATTTCAATTCAGCTACAAAAATCAAAAATATTTTATTGATCAAAAAGGGATATTAGTGCATAAGGGATATTAAATGTTGTAACTCAAATTAATTCAAATTTCAAATTCTTCAAAGAGTTATTGTAGATACTAAAGGTTGTTAGTAGGAAAGATCTCTTGTATTACAGCAAATCTGAAGGAGCCTATGACTGAAGACACTCCGTTTTTCCAAGACCGTCTCAGGATTGGCCATAATTTCCTTGATTTTATTAAAAATCCTTCTTTGCATTGTCATCTCCAGAGGTTCCACAGTCATTCCCAAAACAGAACCAGCCTTTTTATCAAGTTGTGGAACATTTTTATGTCTCTGGCTCTGATGCTGCTGCCTCAACAGATGACAGCAGAAGAGATGCTGTCATCTCAACAACAAACTTATAAAAGATCTGCAGCATCTTACTGCAAACCTTGAAGGATCTTAGCTTCCTCAACAAGTCCAGTCTGCTCTGTCTCTTCTTATTGGAGCTTCATTGTTGTGTCTCCAGTCCAGTCTGCTGTCCAGATGAACATCCAGATATTTATATTTTTGACCACCTCCGCTTGTTCTCCCATGATAGAAAATGGGTTTCCATCAATAATAATAAACATTATTTAAAATAAAATAATAAATAAATAAAAATCAATTCATCACAATTAATCCGATTAATCATTTCACCCTAATTAATTAGATGTTCTTGCAATAATGAAAAAAAAAATCAAACACTACTTTTGTCATGGAATGTAAATAACTTTTTCACAACGTTATTTAAAGATCCACTGAGCGTAAAGTAAAGAGTGAGCTTGATTTGTTTGGTGGGTGTTTGTGTCTAGTATCAATAGTAAGTATCCTACCAGCAGCAGCCAGATGTCAGAGTGACAGTTCAGTGAAATTTGAAGCTGGAGTTTGTCTTTTCAGTATGTTGAAATGAATCATTTTCCACAACGATGACAATGTGAGAAAGACATTAAAGTGTCCTTTCCACTGCGGATGTTGATGTGGGTCGGCCTATAGGACTCCACCGCCATCATTTAGATTTTCTGGAACAGGTGAGCTTAAAATTTAATTGAAATGATGACAGCAGCAGTTTTTAGTTGCTCAGACGTATAACACAACAGCAACAACAACCTCCAAGCTTTTGAAGCAGGCGCTTGGTCTGGGCATGTAACAGAAATATAATGAGTAGATGAACCAATTACTGCCCACAGGGACTAATAAATGAAGCAATCATGTTGGTTTAGAAATGAGTAACAGTAATGAGTAATGTATTACATTTTTCCAGTCAGGAAACCAACACTAGTCAGATGCGTATGTTAGATTACAGACTCTTAGCAGTTGCCAGTAGCATTAAAATAATAAAACATAACATGTGATAGGTTATTGTAATGTGCATAACATATTCATCCAAAGGAAAATGAAAACTGAGTCCAAATGGGAAAATCACGTGCTATTAGTGTGCAGTGCTGCCTTGTATAATATTGATTAATAAATGGGGGAAAAGAGAAGTGCAACATCAAGATGTTTCTTTAACAAAGTTCTAAAGCAAATGTGAGATCTCATATTCGCTCAAATGTACACAAAAAAATATCAACATATGGAATTTTATATTTGCTTTATTACATTTGCACACACCTATAGCATATGGCCACAGAGTTAATATCTTCACCAAATGATAACATCAGTCATGGAGTGGACCTCTCCCAAGGCCTACATTTCGTGTATCACTGAGCCAGAGGCCCGCTGGAAATTCACCATGAATAAGTTACGGAGAGCATTTGGACTTCTAAAGAGGTTCTGCAGACCGGTCACCTGTGTATGACTGTTTGGAAAAACAAACTGTGTCTCACTCTCACACACACTGGCCAGTGTATTCACCACATGTCGATATTAGGCTGTTGATAGTAACACACATCCATCAACAGAAAGTTGAATAATTGCAAACACTTGTACACACACCCCCACACGCCAACACACACACACACACACACAGTCACTTAACTCTGTCCACTAAAACATGTACATGTGCTGACTAAAGAAAAGCCCCGTAGAAATATGAACTATAATGTGTGTTTATCAGAGTCTGGCACACACTCACATGTTGTCGATATAATGCCAAAATCTATATGGACAGTATATACTACTTGGGGTGAGGTGAAGCGCATATATATATATATATATATATATGTATATATATATATATATATATATACACATATATATTTATATGCTGGACCACATGCAGACACCAGGGAGGAAACACTTTCAGCCTCTCTGTGCTGATAAGGCTCCCCTAAATATTTGTGTTGAGTCGGGCACTGAGAGGGCCAGCTGAGCTCTGAGCTGTTCAGACTGTTTTAACTGCTGTTGTTATTATTATTACTGTTATTATTATTACTCCCAGGTTCTTTGAGTTGGGATCCAACAAAACAAGCTGTCTATGACCTAGTAGGTGTGGGTGGTCCCCTGGACCCACACCTCATCAATCAAAAAGAACCTCAACATACAGACTGGAGCACAGAAACATAAAAAATAAATATGTAGTCAGGCTATTTAAAATGATCTTCACACTATGACTTACAATGACTCAGGAGTCGTGGTGAATCAGATTAGACATGTATGATACTTAAAGTGTTCCAAGTTACACATTAGATTAGAGTCACCGTGCAACCTAATAACGTAGAGACTAAAAACATGTTTTTTAAATTTTTTATTATTGTCTACTTGAGTAAACATAACTTTCCCACTAAATCTACTTTATTATGTCTTTCAGCCTAAAGCCAGGAGGCTATGCATTATAGAAATCTTTGGTTTCATTAAAAATGTTCAAAACTGTAAATAACTTCTGAATAAATATGTCTTGCTCTTGTTAGGCAGCACTGTTCCAGTAGGTATTTGTGTAAGCTACCAGAATGCATTTCAAACAAATGTTTCTGTGTAAATATCTCATTTTAACAATGCGGACACTAGAGGCACACATGCATTTATTTTTTAAGTTAGTCGGTTTGACTTATATTTAGATGCATTCTATAATCTGGAAATTACCATAGCCAAATGAAATTATTTACGGTTGTAGTAAAAAGTTATGCTTATTTCTATAATGATTTTGAATATAAATATATTAAAAAACAAACAAAAAAAACCAACAACCAGAAACCAACGAGATATTAAGATGATGTCAATAGAACATCAAAACAACAACCATATGTGAAATTTTCTTCTGACCTTGTAAGCCAAAAGGCTAAACAAAGTCATGAAAACACTAATTCTTGGTGCTTCCCAGAGTTAATTTTGGCAGCAAGGTTTTGTTTAGTGTCAGTCTTAGTTTTTTGACTAGAATGTAATTTAGTTTTAATCTGTTTTAGTCATAATATAGTCATCAAAATTGTTTTAGTCTTTTTTGAGTCGATTAAATTTTTATAATAAAATTTTAGTAAACTAAGTCTACAAACACTACAAAATTTTATTCTTTTGCAGGAAATAAGAGAACAAGGTGTCAACAGACAGTGTTAATCATGTAAGTTACCATCAGCAGGTGTGAAAACCTCTTCAAAATTAAAACCGAGTCCAAATGGGAAAATTTGGACTCAGTTTATTTATTTTTATTTAACACTAATGGCAATACAAAGTAAAAAAAGAAAAAAGTATTGACTTAATTATAAAACTAATCAATTAAATGGATAAAATGATGCAACAGATTCAACTTAAATACAATAACTGTGACTCAACATGTTGGTCTTGGAGTAGCTTTACAAATGCTGCTGCTGGAACAAAACGCAGCGTTTAAAAACGGGGTTTCTTAATGGGGCCATACTGGAATACTGGAAACTATTTTTGAACAATACCGAGGTAGAAAGCCTTCAGCAATGACTTGATGATTCTTACCGCACAATGCAATGCATGAGGTGAACCACCATTTTCATCTGACTTTGCTCCTTCTCTTCAGTCTTTTCGTTCTGATGCTGCTTTGGGCCATTTGGGTTTTCCTGGTCTGGAACCCAAAAGGTTTTCGTTGCCCTCCAAAGAAGCCTCCATTCTCAGTCAAAAGCAAATAGAAATGCTCCCAGGAAAAGAAAAATCACATAATTATGTTGTGGATCCTGCACATGTTTGTCTAAATCACAGAGATGCCTTTTCATATTGTATTAGTATTATCACATGACCCAGGAATTCAGCAAAATATAGTAGGTAAATTGCGGGGGATTTTTTACTTTACAAATTACTGACATGGCCGATTCTCTCGGGATTAATAACGTTGACAGTCTCCACAATTATTACAAATAGTATGTGGTCCCTAAGTAAAACTAATCCAGTCAGAATACGACTAAAGACTGCACAAGTCTCAGCAGGCATGTTAATATTTAAAGTTTATAGCAGTACTTTTACTGTATCAGAGTGAACAAGTCTGACTTCTCTGTTATGACTGAAGGAGGAATTCTTTATGAACATGGCGGAAATCTGGAAAACTTCCTTTCAAGCAAATTAGAGGAAAGTGGGCTTGTTAGGCCAAAACCAAATCCAAGTGTTGGCCAAAACACCTCATTTCTGCTAAGCATGACAGTGGAGGGGTGATGATTTGGGTTTGAATGGAATGGTTGCCAGGAGAAAACTTTATCTCATAGCACATTAGTATTCCTAGCCATAAAACTTTGTATTGATTTTAATTCATTCTAGTAACTTCATTTATATCTAACCCAAACACTTACCCTCCCCCTCATCATTACCAGTATTTTCATAACCCTGAAATGTAACATAAACTTAATTCAAACCATAAATGTAAACTTAACCCATAAGCCTAAAAAAAGGGGGTTCACTGCATTAGGACGGGGCTGAGGCCACTGTAAGACCCACCAGGCTAGTGAATATACCAGAAAAGTCCTAAATAGGATATAAATGAGCACCCCCCCCCACACACACACCACACACCCACCCACCCCACACACCACAAATTGTTTTGCCAAAGTGACCACTGCTTACTGGCATCTAGAGTGATCATCATCATCATCCACTATTCAGGTGGGAAATGCCAGCAGTCGTTTCATCTATTAAAAGCAGCAGGAGAAACAAAAACCATGTTTCTACTTTAACATATGGTTTTTATTTCTACAGTTCATCATGCAATACTGAACTGAATTCAAACATTTTGTGATTTTTGTGGTATGAAACTGCCAATGATGAATGATGGATTTAAATATCAGCTGATGACAGACCATAACCAAATTTTCTTCTCCTGAGTATTGAACACCCATCAGTCAGCTCTGCTCTAAACAGATCTATCTGTAATCAAAGAAAAATGTAACCAAGCAAGAAACTTTAAGCCTTTCTATGTTTATTTTTTTACTGATGATGAAATGCTGACCTAGAACATGAACGGTCATGAGACTCATGGGTACCAAGCATCTTGATTTGGAAGTAATCTATAATTAACCATTCTACCAGAGTTATGTTCTCATTAAGAGATTGCTCACACCTCCAGTTGTTAATACTTGATGTCTGGTGTTTTTTAATTAGCTAATACAGCCAATAGCATTTAAATAAACATATTTAAATGGCAGTACAGCTGGAAACCCTCCAAATGTTGGAAATACTGGATGTGGGAAACTTACATCATGCAAGTAAACTGACAAAAATGGTACCATTGTTCCCGAGGCAGCTGAAACACCAGGTTGTGTTGAGCAGTAGTCTATTCTCCATATGGCTTCAATGGAATTTATGTTGGGTAGGCACCAATAAGCCAAATCTAGTTAGCAACATTATATCATTGGAGCAAAATCTAATTTCAGCCCCAGTGCTTAAGTCGTCAGTGAGACCCTCCTCCCCCCAGCCCTTTCCCTTTTCCTCTCTGTTTCCCTTCTTCATCTTCAGCTCTATCTCTCCCTCTGTCTGTCTGTCTGTCCATCTCTCTCTGTAAGTGTCACCTGCCCTCCAAGCTGGCGACGCCGGGTCTCGGCCTTAGCGTGAGAGCCCCATTACTCTGACTGGAATCTTTGTTTTCTCTGTGAATCTGCAAGAGTATGCACACACTTGTGTATGTGTGTGAGTTTATGAGTGTGTATGTTGGAAGAGAATGTCAGGGAGATGGTGATTTGTTACATCAACAAGCATTCCAGTTCTGATCCTCTGAATATGTGTGAAAAGACGCATAGAAGAGCGGGAAAAAGTCTAATCTGTTTTAGTTTGTCATTCTGCAGACTAATTTTGGAGGCATGAAGGAAACGATTGTAAACAGCATCGTGCCAGTATGCATTGAAAAACAAATAGATAAAGCTGAAACTTTTGATAAATGACCTGAACAGATTTCAAGGTTGGGGGCCAGTGTACCAAGATTTTAAGATTTTAAGTAAAAAAAATGAGTGGCCCCTGCCAGAAAACTAATCACCATTGGGTCTTTCAGCAGGATAATGATCAATAAAATATAGATAAATCAATGCAGAAATAGTTATCCGGACATAAAATCATTAGTTTTTTATGGGTATCATAGTTCTTAGAGCTAACTCCTACTGTGGGTTGAGCTGAAGAGAAGACAGCATAAAAGACAATTCAGGATTCTGGGTGATCTGGAGAGACTGTGCAAAGAGTTTGTATCCATCTGTATCCCTCAACCTTCTGAAATGTTCCAGGAGAAGGTTAAGTACTGTCTTATTGGTAAATGGGCATAGTAAAAACTCCTTCATATCACACATACCAACACTAATGCTACCAATAATTTAGTTAAAAGCAATTTTCCCAGCTGAATGAATGTACTCAAAGGTTAGATTTATGAGCAAAATCAGTGTAATAAGACCTGAATTTATTGGTATACATCAGGGGTGCCAACACATTCATCTGTTCCTGTCTGTTAGGTTTGGGTTTTGAAGAATCTGACTGTCGTGTACACTTAGTATTTCATATGACTTCTATCAGGGATAATGTGTTAGAACACAATTTTTTTTAAATAATCCAACTTATTTGCCTGTTGATTTTCTTAGGTAAGCATGTTTGGCTCCAGACAGCCCCCCCCCCCACCCCCTCACACACACACACAGTATGTTTTTCCATCTTGACAGGAACTTTGCATTGACTTCCATAATAAATTTTCTATTCATTTCTATAGCCTGTTGTATTTCTGCCCATACAACTTGCATTTATTCTGCATTTCTACCTAACCCAGACATTATCCCTAATTCTAACCATTACTTGTATAGACGTAAGGTGAACCTTAAACAAAACCCAATATCATGCCCCAAACAAGGGGCCACTGTATTAGGACTAGGCTTTGGTCCCCATAAGGCACATCAGTTTTAAAAGATTAATAAATATGACAGAAACAATCCTAAATAGAATAGCCAAACAAGTACTCACACACACACAGTATATCATCTCTGTAGTGTATGCACTAGCTCTGCAAAATTCAAAGTCCATCCTGACAAATGTTCATCTGTAAGAACTGAATGTATTTCTATAAAATAAATTCAACGGGTAACAAGCACATTTCACTTAACACAATGTTTATTGTGCCAAACATTTATTTAAACATTTAGCACAATGTCACATTTCTACATTATACAGTTCACAGTTCATCTATAAACCATCATGGAATACATGTCACAGTCTGATGCATGCAACCAGACCTAGAATATGAGAACCACAGGCAAACCAGAAGGCAAACCAATCCAGAAGAGATTATAGACACAACAGAACATGAGTGTCTGATAAAGTATCTGAATCACTTCACACCAAAGCAATGCAAAAATACATTTTGACTAAGACATTCACAAGTTTAAAAAATTCTCTGCTGTGTAAAAAAAACAAACCACGCCTGAAGTTACAGGTTTGCAGTGATCAACAGCAGCAGAGAGTCCCACATCGCTCACTTTGCAATGTCAATATATGCAATTCAATATGCCAACAGATGGCACTGAGGCTTTTTTTATTTCAAGATAAGGTGTAAGGCAAGGTGCACACACTGTACATATGAGTACAGCGTGTTTAATGTGAATATGGCCTTTAGGGATAAAATAGAGCCAATCCAAGAGTTATGTATGCAGATCCAGATTATTTCTTCAGTTAACAAGTTATCAAGTATTGTCACAGAGTCGATCCATTCATCATTCTGCAACCTGGATGAATAATGACAACTGAATTTATGTCCCTATCTAATGAAACCACAACCCTGGTCCCACATGGCTCTGTGCTGCTTACAGCAGACACAGGGACATTTCCTATATGTTCCCGGGCAGAAGTGCTGCGCAATTAGATTAACCAGCAAAGATTGAAGCCTCTGTGCCTGTATGAATGGATGTACAAACCAACAAGTCCATCACATTCCCTGAGGATGATGTCTTCATCATGGCTCAAGGCACAGGAAAGACGGTGTCATTGTGTGCGTGTGCATGCGTGTGTGTAAGGTTTGATGTAATGTGATCAGTAATGAATTTTGTGTTACATTAAAGAGGGGCGGAGGGGGACAGAAGGGGTTTAGATGCGATGGTGGAGAACAAGGAGCAGCTGACTGGTGGCAAGCAGAAGCCTTCAACGTCTAATCTAATGAAGAAACAGAAAAAGAGGGATGAGAGGGGGTAGAAAAGAGTGATGAGAAAAGAAAGAGAGAGAAGAGAAAGACAGTCCAAATAAGGTTAAGTCCTTACATGGAGAGAAAGATGTGGTGTGGGGGGAAAAAACGGCAGCTGAATATGGCTTGTGGAGGGGGCTGATAGTCGATGCTAAATTCATTATAGTGTTGTGACCCCCACTCCCCTACAAAATACCCTTCCCATTCCTGTAGCTGCCTCTGTGGAAGTGTCCCCCTCCCAATATTGTGCACATACATACACTTAAATCAAAGGAGCTCTTGTTCACTTAAGAAGGGGGATGGTGGGGGCTCACTGCTGCTTCCTAAACGAGTTAACCATTTGGACTGTCAAGGCCAACGGCATGTCTGCTGCACACACACAAACACAGGTCCCCCCAAGGATATAAAAACCTGGTTCACACACACACAAAGACAGGAAGCTTCATATTGAAGCAAGACGGGTGCAGATATACCAAGAGCTCTAACACACAAACACAAGCTGAACATGTCACTCTGTTTGAGCTAATCAATCACTGCATCCTGAGCTGGCTGCACTGCCTGCTGGGTAATGCCAGGTCACAAGATAATTAGGGACTTTGGGAACAGTGATTATGAAATGTGTGATGAAGAGCAGCACCACATGAGGACACATGGAACTCTTAATGTGTATGAAATGGTCAGAAAAGCCCTGCTGGGAAATCCTCAGCAGGTAAAATAACACTGCTCTCCTACAGGAAGAAGCTTCTTTCTGTTGAAGGGCACAAATTCATTTGGAACAAAGAGGCATTTTTCTACTTTTTTTTACATATTTTTGGGATCCTGAGAGGGAAGATATGACAGTTCTGTTTGGTCAGGGTGCTGAAATAGACATTTTGTGACATTCAAATGTCTGAGTGATGGCTTCACATTTCTTAACTCTTTACAAAAGCAATGAGAGCCAGTGAACACATCAAGAATATTCTGTCTACTGCTATGATTCCTACTTTTTGTATTAACCATTAAGTCCCAGGACTTGCTGCCTTGGTTTATTTTATTTTATTTTACTTTTATTTTATTAACGAAGTATCCCATTGAGATTAAAAAATCTCTTTTGCTCAAGAATCCTGGGTGTATATGGTGTAAACACCACATACACCCATTTTATAAAATCCGTTTTGTCAAAAAGGTTTAATTTAAGTCATTTACTGATTCCACTGGTCAGGCAGTAATAAGGTATCAGTGTGGCTAGTGAAACTGAGCCAATAAAATGTGCTCAATAGTAGTAAATTTATGATTAAATAAAGGAGGCAATTGTTTTTTTTTTTTTGTTTTTTTTTTACATAATATCAGGTTGGTTTAAATATTTCTCGTGATAAATGAAGTAGTAATTTGAAAATCCAAGTAAAAAAAAGCTAAAAGCAGAAGATATTTGGAAATGGGCATCCTATACCTTCTCAAAAAAATGTCTGGAAATGTCGTTATTAGTTTTTGCTAATATGTGAAAGTGCAAAAATTTGAGAAAAAATGATATTATTAAGACTGATTTCATTTTAGATTTTAACTTGGTGATTTAATAATGTACTTAAAACATAGCAGAACAAAACACAGCTGAGCTAAAATAGCTTGAAGGGGAAAATTATGCCAAGATTATAAGTAACCTTTTGCCTGATTTTAAAAGAAAAGTAGACAAAATACTTCCATTTATCTGAAAACCATGTGTGTTCATTTAAGAATGAGTGTGATTACACAGCATGAATCCTCTACCAACCTGTAGCAGAGCCCACTATGTCCCTTGAAGGAGACTCAGACATGGCGTCGGCTAGCCTCTCCCGCAGGCCTTCGTCGCTGATGTCTGCCGATCCAATATGGTGCCTGGGCACGCCGAAGCTCTCGGGCCAGCTCCCACACACCTCCAGCAGGGTAACACCGCGCCCATCATACTGCCCTGCAAATACATAAATGTGTTTCTCTCAAGGTTACACTGATTACTATAAGGTTACTGTGTAGAACAGGAATAACCATGCTATGTATGAATTATTTTATTGTTTATTAGTTAGGAAAAATATCCCAAGGAAAAAAATAAATAAATAAATGAAGGATTGCGTTTACCAGTTACTTGTGGAAAAGGTTTTGGTACACCTACAATCATTTTAAAACTGAATTATTATTCATAATTTTAGACTTTTTAATTTGAGCTGAGCTTCTATGAATCTCTAATTAGAAATTTATGAGACATTATTTCCCTTATGGTGTGTATATAAAATGCAAATGCACTATTTACCTGCCTACATACAAGGTGAGGAGGGTGGTAAGAAAATAAATAGTTTAAAAACTGCAGCAGTGAGTGTCATTAATGACTTAGCTGGAGATACTACTGACATGGTAGCCATATTTTGGGAGAAACAATTACTGTCCTACAATAATTAATGTGAACATGGAGTTTACCAAACTGCTGGGACCAAGTGGAACTGTATTGCTTGGTAAGATGAGGCTTATATCAACTTAAGCCTTCTAGGAACTGACAAAGAAGTAATAAATATATGGAATTGTGTTTTTCTCTTTCCTAGAAAACTTAAGAATGTCAAGATGTGTAGAAGGTTGTTGTAGGACCCCAATGCAGACGACAGAGGTGGCCAATGAATTTGACGATTTAACAAAAAATATGGAAAAAACAAACTTACAATAATCAAAGGGAGCCACGGCAAAAACATGAAAACCAAAAATCCATAGGAAAAAAAAAACAGCAAGGGGGACATGAGGAGAACACAGGGCAGAACGAAGACGAGACAGGAGTAGATAAAAGATCTAGACACGTGTGGCTGGAAATGAGAAGCTGGAGAGCTTGGATGCTGAAACAGAGGATCTAGGCTGATGAGCTAACAGGTCGCAGGTGTGAGTAAAGGGAGCAGGAGACAGAGGAGAGGGAAAGGGAACAAGGCACAGGGGGCGACAGAGAGTACACAGGGGAACAGGAAATAAATATAACACTAAGGAATCCCTACACTAAAGAATCATATTAAAACTACAGTAACTAAGAATAACTACAAACAGAAATACATATGACAACTAGAATCACTAAGGAAGAACTGCAGTGGAATGGGGGAAAAAAAGCAGAACTAACAGAGAAAACTAAGGAACAAAAGAAATGACAAAACCCAAAACCAAACTCAAACAGGCCCAGAGCCTGACAAAGAAATATAACCTCATGGATTCTTATAAACTGTAGAAAATGTTAAATAACAATCTTGTGGCCTTGCCAGAAAACTGAAAATGAGTCTTTACTGTATTATTATTATTTTTTTACCAGGATGACGATCCAGAACATATGATCAAATCAATACAGAAATCCTTCATCAAACATAAAATCTGCCTTCAGCTATAACCATCTCAATTCCCAAATCTATATCCAACAGGCCAATGGGGGCTTAGCGGAACAGAAGAGGTGACCCCTGACCTGCAGGCATCTGGCAAGATTGTCTAAAGCACAGCAGGGGTTCCAATAACTATGCTGAGAGGAATTTAGTCAAAAAACATTGTTTCTTAACATTAACATTTTTATCTAACCGCGTAAATGTACACACACTAAATGTTCCAGTGTGAGATTATGCTGCTGAAATAACAGATTCATTACATTTAAGGCTTCCTATCTGTTTTTTACTGGGGGTGAAATTAATTAGTCTACATCTGTGTGCTAATATTAATATTAGGTATTTGTTAAAAAGTGTTAAAATAAACTGGACACAAAAGTGAGAGTGGATAAACACCATATACACCCATTTTATAAATTACAATAGTATTGAACAGTTCATTTGTTTAAGTAACTCAACTTGCAAAGTAAAAAACTTTATATATAACTTTATATATATATATATATAATCCACGTACAGTCAATGCAGACAGGACACTTTTCTTAAAGAAAGTCAGAGCAAAAAACATCTTTAGAAAAAATATGGGCTTAATAAAAAGTATGTTTAACATGTCCTTACAGGTTTTATTTTAAAAACATTTTTAATCTGACAAAATAACATAATGGCAATAAATATTCAAATTTAATCTAATAATGTTCATAATTTACACTCTACAGTGATAATCATATTATTATATTTCTTTTGTAGTTTGAGAATTTTTTTTACATTTTACAACAAATCTTTCTGCAAAACTTAGACAGGAAACAACAAAGCTACTTTATTCAGCAGAATAAAGCCTCACTGTGATCTTAACATTCAGTGCATGGTTATGTTGAGCCCAAACCATAACTGGTAAAAGCAGAACAGACTGAAGTTCTGTAAATTATAATGGTATCAGTGGAACACAGCAACATCAACAGCATTTTTCTGTTATCAGGAGCAGAAATGAAATGACACCCACAACCTCTGTGATTGCTGGCTGAGATTTCCTCTGCTGAGTCAGCTGTGACAGCAACACAATGAGCCAGAGGTACATTACTGAGGAAGAGATCAATGCTGGAAGACAGGAAAGCTGAAGAAATTAGAATTGTGTTCTAAAACACAATGCCATAAATATGCCAAAAGTTATTCCAGTTTTGAAAATAAAACACTCTTACATGTTGAATCAACCAAACTTGCTGACCTCTGCCTATCTGGTTGGAAATGAATTTACAGCACACTAGTTTGCCACAGCGGAGCGGATCAGCTGCTTTGGAGCCGCACACACACCAGACCTCTTCTAAGTGCAACCTAATCTTCATGCCTGTCAAAAGCAAATCTACACAAGCCTCTGCTGCATCTTAATCTTTTCTCCTCTGTGTCTTCCATGTTTTCAGCTATCAGAAGGATCTCGAATGTTGGAGCCAGAGAGTCTGCAACCTACTTCTCTGTGTGTTTGTGTGTGACAAGCCAGGCATGCAGACACTAAAACAACTGGTTTATTCTGTTCCTGTGTCCATTTTACTGGGTAACTGTGCCTCCTAGCAGTATGAAGTGATAAAGGTGTTGGGACATTTTTACAACACAGGACCAAGGAAACTCCAGCTATTATATTAAGGTGTTCTTCCAATCAGCAGCAGTTCCATAGTGTATATAAATATTACCTTTTTGTCAAGCATAATTTTATATTTAAAAAACAAATTATGTGTAAAGTTGCTAAAACAGATTCATTGTTTGCTGGTGTTTGCTTGGTTCTACCAAAGCCAATGCGGCATTCGATTTTTTCCCCAGAGGTTGAATATAAATCTGAGAAATGAACATCACCCAGCATTAACTGTGCTCAAAGATCTGGGTAACTACTAATATTACGTTTGATTTCTTAGCATTTCATGCAATAAAACGTGGTTTAAAAACTCATTCTGAAGCAAGAACTATGTGCATTAGATAAGAAATCACACAAAAAAACAACAACAACAACAACAACAACAGAAAAACAGGAGTCCAACTTTAGTTGATGTTTTCCAAAATAGAATGATAAAAACAGCACAATCATCTACTGTAGTTCAAAGAACCAGGGACACAGAGTCTGGTACAGAGACACTGCCGGCCTCTCAGTTCACCCCACAGCCATGTCCTGCACTGAGGGCATGAACCATTCCAAACCTGCTGTGTTCTTAATTCACTCAGAATTAAGAACTCAGAAAACTGACAAACATATTATAACTAGAATGCTAATGCTAATTTGTTTTCATAGCATCCAACACAGCAGGACTCTACCATGTCTTCAACTAAAAGCTCCACACAAATGACAAGCAACAGCCAGCTTATTGGATGACTGGCAAGCCTATTAAATATGAACATCTAATTAATAAATGATATCTATTAAATTATAGCATATTTACTGACAAAACTAACCCCGGAAGTGTTTTTGCCTCAAGAACTTTATTAAACAGTTAACCTTATCTGCTTAATGCAAACTCTGAATTTCAAATTAGAAATTGGTCAGGCAGCTAAAGACTATACTTTCAAAAATGGAGAATTACTCATAAATAATTCTGCTGACATCGCCCCAAACTAAAATCAGCTGATCCCTAGTTAGCTTCATAGAAGCAGTGATATGGTACCAAAAGAGGTGGGTGGTAAATAATTTCATTTACTAAGTTGCATATACTTTAGTATCATATAAGAAAAACATACATTTTATCTAAATTACCTGAATGTGATTGTTCTTGTAATATTTTCTATCTGTGAGCCTGTTGTACCATTTATAAATCAGGGACATTTAGTAGAGACGTTATAGTAAGTGCTACAGTGTATGTATAAACTATCTGCTGTAAATATTAGTTTCATAAGTTTTATATTGAAAATAATTAATTTGTAAAATGTTTCCTTTTGTCTAAATTAGTTGTTTTGCAATTATGTTACTTACTTGTATTATATGTTTCATTTTATTCTTTAGAACAGCAGAATTTGCATGTAATTTTAAATTTCTATCTGTCTGACAACATCATTTTAAAAATATTAAATCATATAATCGAATTAATAATTCAGAACTTGGGAAATCTTTTTACCAAAAACCTTTTCACCTTTTGGATGGCTACTTAATTTTACTTGGAGTAAAGATATGCTGAAGTAGTGCTACTCTGCCTTGAGTACAATCTTTGGATGCTCTACCGCCTCTGAAACCCAGGCAGTGATGTAACAGTGAGGCTGTGATGTTCATGTGATTCCTGTATCAACAGAATCACCCGTCCTTGTGTAACCAAAGAGCATTTAAATAGTTCGTCTTTTAAATACGAACCATTTTTAGTGGTGTAAAAGATTGTGTTGTTCCACGCTTTAGGCTGTTAGGAAGTATTATTTTTCTAACTTAGCTGTACAAGATATATTAACCATATTAGAATTTATAGATATACATCTTGAAATGTACTTAAAGATAAACTCAGAGAAGATGCATTATTTGAAAGAAGTTGTGATATTTAGTACTGGATAGAAGATTTTGTCTAAAAAAATTGCAAAACCGTTGAGAAATTATTTAGATAAACTGTAAACAGAAAAGATTCAACTTTAGCGGCCTCAGGAAAAAAGCATGAAATTTATCCGTGCTCTGGAACCTCTGATAAAGCTACGCTCTAGCTCTTAAAACAAATCAAAGAATTTTCTCAGATTATTAGGTTAGCAAAGCAAATCTGGATAGATGCAGTGTTTTTGTGTTTCCTCCAGACAGTTTTTCCATCTATCTGGAGTCAATACATACTCAAAGGAACGGTGAATCAAGCAGGGAGAAATATCAGGGAGGGTGAGATCAAAAGAGAAAGTAGAGACAAGGATGAGCAGATCCTCTTTTTTCCTGGAAAGCCCAGAATCTGTTAACATCTGCTGTGTCAGTGTGTGTCTGTGTCTGCCACTTTTCCAGCTTTACATTTCCCAGTTTCCCATCATTAAATAAACTGCCATCCAACACCTAATGATATATGAATACCAAGGCAAAGAGAGGGTTGCTGTTTGACGCACACACAGCCACACGCATGCACATGAACAGCCACAGCCACACACACAAGTGCACACCCCCACACACATGCAGCCACCCCTGCACGAACACACACAGATCTAACAGGCTCTCATGGAAGGCTTTGAAGGAAGGCCTGCTGGCACTGAAGAGGAATCCTTAGAAAAATCAATCCAACACACACAAACAGAATGCCTCTGAAGTGCAGTTATCAGTAAGCCAAGCCACTGTGTGTGAGAGTGTGTGTTATTGTGTGCTTTTGGAGGTCGGTCAGTGTTATCACTGTGGGGAGCATAGAGGCCCGTGCAACCTCTCGCCCCAGCATTAGCACCTGTCACTGGCCTGCAGCGGAGTGGAGATTGGCCAGGCCTGAGGGCGCACAGTCCCCCCCACACACACACATGCACACACATGCACACAGTAGTCTATAGTCAGTGTTCTGCTTGCTGATAGCCAGAGAGCCAGACAGATCAAAGGTTCTGACTGCGGTAGCTTTTCTGGATGATAACAGCTTGGCGGAAGGTTAGGAAGAGCTTTAAGTTTATCACACCAGGCTTTGGTCAGTGTGGATGGCCAAAGCCTCCACACTGGCTTTAAATATGAATATATTTAAAGTTAAACAAGCCCACTACCTTCCACTGAGGATGACTTAAAATTGTAAAAATGCATTCATTACATTTATCTGGAAATTGTTTTATGCTAAACTATTACAGACAAACATAAAGAGTGTTCAGTGTGAATTATTGAGGGATTAAAGAAATATGGACTGTAACATGCTTAGAAATGACTGAAGTTCAAACATGACTTTACAAAACCACTCAACAGATTCCATACTATTATTACTTAGACAGAACCGTTTCAAGTGCTAGTTAGACTATGCAGATCCACAGGGTCCCCTATTGGGGGCCCCCAGACAACTTTTTTGCTCCAAAAATATTTTATTTTTTATTTATACAGTTTCCTTATTTAAACTTTTAATACATCCACAACACTTGAAAAATTTTTGTGTAAAACAATTTTCCACATTATCATCAGAGGTCAGGATGTGACATCATCTACGAGGGACATGACAGGCCAGTCAGAGACCAGCTGACTGATAAATATCAGGACTGCAGGTGTCACCATGGCGATCAATAGTGGCCATCCAATGGGCCCGGAAAAACTTAAATACGTATCCGTCTATTTATTATCCTGCACGCTTATCCTTACAGAGTGGTGAGGGGTGCTGCTGCCTAGCTCCAGCATTCAGCAGGCAAGAGGGAGGGTACACCCTGGAGGACAGGTCGCCAGGGCAACATTATATATATATATATATATATATATATATATATATATATATATATATATTACACACACACATGTACATATATGGAATAAAAATGTGCACTTGATAAAGGTAAGACATAGATTTACTTCTGTCTTAGAGGAGATACAAGTTTTAGAACAATGTTTCATCTTCCTTTTGTGCTCAACTATTTTCAGACGTGATCCCAAAAACTGTGCTTCAGTTTCAGAACACTAAGAGCAAAATATTTTATTAGTACATTATGACCATTTATGACCTAAAATCAGCTTGAAAATTATGTTCCATTAGTTTGTAACTGTGATGTTGCCATAAATGTATTCAGTGAAGATGTGTAGTTGCTTTGATAAATGCTGTTGGTGACTTCTTGTGATAGGAGTGTCAGTAGACATGATAGGAAATAATGGTTCCTATCGGTGTCTACTGTATACATTAGCTAATATGTTAGCTGTTCCACCTAGCTGATAACTTTGGCATGCAAATAAACCAGTGTTAAACAAAGTGTTTGAAAAATTTAATATTTTTACCATTAATAGTATGTTTATTGAGTCAGTCACTTTAAGGTCTGTGTAAAATTTGAAATGAAAATATCTCGCATGTTTAGAAATAAAATACGTGAAGGGCAAACAAGGACTGGAAGAAAGTATTGCTAAAAATATTTTTCAAATCATTGTTGCAAACCTGAGTCAACAAGAATGTGTCTTTTTTTGAATTTGTATTTTAAAAAAAAATTATCTCAAATTAATCAACTCTACTATACCAGTTCAACCAGTCCAGAAAAAGTATGTTCAAGATGTAAACTAGCTCAAGAAAGACAGAATCCCTAAGTGCTCATACCATTGTTTCTGGGTTACCTGTGGAGTTCAGAGGCAGAAGGCCGCTTAGTGCTTATTTAATTAGGCTTTAGTGCAAGGGGCCCGACTGAACTAATTTCTTTACGATAGGGCCTGTGCAATATGTAATGGTGTGTGAGCCAATGTGTGGAAGAGAGCATACGCAGGTGGTGGTGTTAAGTCAGGCACTGCAAAAACAGTCTGTCACTAACCAACAGGCCATAAAGCAGGCTGCAGCTACAACTAGGACTACACTCAGTTACAGGTTTATGAGGGACCATTTTAAAATCGTATGCCATCCACAGCTGTGCAACAAATCCCAGCATTTAGTGTGACAAGCCTCACAAAGCAGCACACACATCTTTCAGAGAATATTTATGGTTAAATTGCTGTCTATCTGTCCATCCCTACTCCAATGGAAATTAAGCAACTAATAAAGCAGATCTACTAGACATGTTCAGGAAGATTGGACACATTCAGAAGGCTTAGATTTACAAAAATCTACCAGCCGGTTGAAAGAACCTAAGATACCTAAGATACACAACGTCTCGAAGATGTATTTGAGTTGTGTAGATGCAGAGGACATTTATTCATACTAGAGGACACAGATACAGTATCATCACCATGCTAGAACTTCACAACATCCTTGTAATAGACTCATTCAGCCAAACACATCTGTGACTGTGCTGTGAACCCTTGCTGACATCCCTCATGGGTGTGTATTTGTGTGTTTTCTTTTTTTTTTTTTTTTAGCATTTCTCACCTTGGAAAACCCATTTTTCCAAGAACTACTTCATTGTGAGGACCCACTTATGGGGTCTAAACCCAGGGTCCCATAAGAACTAGCGCTGTTTTGTGGTTGGGGGCTAGCTTTAGGACTAAGGTGTGAAATGAGCTTAGTTTAGGTTTAGGGTTAGGCATGTACTGGTAATTATTAGGTCGAGGGAAATGGTCAGGGTTAGGCTGTAGAAATGAACTGAAGTCAATGAAAAGTCCTTGTGAAGATAGAAAGATGCAATGCGTGTGTGTGTGTGTGTGTGTGTGTTTGTGTCTGCTTGGGGGAGGGGAGAGTTGGGAATGTCAGAAAAGTGGGAAAGTGTCTTTGATGTCCTCAGGGAAATACAGAGTGGTAGCTAGCTTTGTGGTGCAGCGTTAGTGTTAATGGAGATGTAAGCTCCCAGGATTATCACCCATAGGTAGGAATGTGTGTGCGTGGGCATGTGGGGGTGTGTGTGTGTGTGCATGTTCCTGACATGGAGGGTCTTTCTTTCATTACATTAAGGCCAGTGGTTCTAAATCATTTACTCCTTTTGCAGTCTCAGTGGTGTTCACTAAGTGTTAGTAATCCCCATTGATACTGGGGTCTGCCTCAAGGCACTTTACTCACTACTCAATACGCACATGCAAACACATACAAACATGTGGCATTTCAATATGAGGATGCATTAACCTGTATGCTGTTAATTGCAGATGAGTCCACACACACACACACACACACACACACACACACACACACACACACACACACACACACACACACACACACACACACACACACACACGCATGCACAAACTTGCCACCCACTAGGCTAATTCAAGACACGTCAAATTAGGCATCTGCTGTGCCTTGCTCACCATTAGGCTTGAAGATCCTGCTATGGCTTGTATGTGTCTGTTCACACATACATGATGTCACAGTCTTGCTCCTAAACAGAGGTTTCCTGGCGGCCAAGGCCTAATCTTAATATTTATGTTCATACCATAAACTTTAGAATGGACTACAGCCATGTAATCCCAAAGACTTCCCTCATGTCAGCCAATAATTAGTCATGGCTGTCTGGCATATTTACTGTTATTTCTAAGAAAGCAATTATAGATGAGTGTGATGCGACAACACCAACAAGTAAAAAATACAGAAAAAATTATTCTTTAGTAAAACTAAAAAATAGTATTTTAAAATCTCAGTGTATATATATATATATATATATATATATATATTTATATACTGTATATACTAAGTGACTTCTAATAAACTCCTTGGTTCAATTATTTCAAATCTAAATCCATTAAATGTTTGAATTTTGGGTTTAAACATGTATAACTAGACATAAAAAGGACCAATCATCTTAAATTAATAAAATGACATAAAATGATTCTTTTGTGTGAAATAGCAGCATATAAAAAATTTAATTGATTAAAATAATATGTTTATTCCTGTAATTCTAAAAACCTGAATTACCCAAATTATGACCCACTATGCTGTGTATGAAATATATAACACAATCTATTAGACATAGACAGTTTATTGTTATTCAATTGTACGTTTTTATATATATAGAAATCGAAAGAAATTTCATTGCAAGGCTCCAATAATAAATAAATAAATAAAGTATTAATGTAAATATATATAATAAAATATTAAACTAATTGCAGTTTAGTAGTCTTATGGCATGAGGGATGAAGCTGCTGTGGTTGAATTAAAGAAATAAACTAATTTTAGAATAAGAGCTGAACTTATCAATGGAAAAAGAACAAATTTTATGGACTGTTTAATGACTGAAATCTAAAGATGGTCACCTTCAGTGGAACAGCCACACTGAGTGGCTCACTGTAAATGTCCAAACATGGCATCTCTAACAACGGACTTCAGAGCTTTTGATTAATGCTTGAAAGCCACAGTTCTCTCTACTGATGGTACAGAACATCCATGCTCATGTTTGCACACAAATCAAGTACACTCTGGTTGTGTGTGTATGTGTTTTCTGGAAGGGTGATTATGTTGGTTTCTAAGAGAAAGTGGTGAGCAAACACACAGTGATGAGGCACCTGAGAGAGCACAAACATACACAACTCACCAGGCCGTTAACAAGCACAGATTTTTTATGTGTACAACAAAGATAGACACTTGACCCAATGTGAAACCCAGCCCTGTCCGAGCCGAAAGGACTAGCTTTTTATCCACACAGGTGGACTCAACTTCTGCAAGGCCTCCACACTGACTGGTTAATATGGACTGAAGAAAAACCAACTTTTACAAAAGGACACATTTGGGTCAACGCAGCATGGTTTCACAATAGTTAGTTTGTTTTTTGTATTTCCATAGCTAAGGGTTTCAGAAAGACAAAGCAACACAACGGTTTTAGGGCAGAGGTTAATAACAGTTCAGCTGTTTTAGACACATTCACACAAGGGGAAAAACAGGAGAATTATTATGCCTTACTCATATCTCACAATTTGGTGTATGTAAGAAAATTCATCAGTTAATCTGGACAACTTTAGATTTACACAGTAGCTGAGGAGAAAAGTAATTCAATACGGCGATAGGAAACAGCTGACAGTGATTAGGGAACTTACTGTATCAGCATGCTTGTTTTCACAATAGCGCATATAGAGTAAACAGAGAGCTGGCTTCCACTCAGCTGGTTGACTATCTGCACAGACTCTCCCTAAACCAGCAGTCAGACTGGCATGCATGGAGGCATTTGCTCAGCCTAGCATGTTTCCAGGCATAAACTAAGGAGAAACATTTATGATAAGCTGAAGGGAAGACCTGTGGAAGGACAACATTGATTTAAGAAACAAAACGACGCTATGAATAGTTTGCTCATTTGGGTCAAAATTTAGTCACGAGACCTGGTGGAGAGAGGTCTCCACCTGCTATTGGATGTTTGCTAACCTGATGTAGAGAGTAACACACAATATTTTACTGTAGGAACTCCCACTGTAATATGACCAGAATGTGTGCTGAGAAATGTGCTGCATCTTACACTTCTCCACTATACTGGACTCATAAAGAGTTTACATTTTAAGAGACATTCTTCATATAAAAGCATTCCAAACTTAAAGCTGCAGTATATAACTTTTATAAGAAAATAAATATGTTTTACATATTTGTTAAAACTATGTTGTCACAGTATAATATGAGACAAATAATCTACGAAAAAGAAATCAAGTTCCTCTGCTTGTGTTCCTACTGCTATCTGGAGAAATACACTAATTATTCAGAAACAACCAATCATAGCCAGTAGGAGGGACTTAGCGTTCTCAATCAGACACATGTATGTGCTCACATACATGAGGGGTGTATTTCTGCAGATGGCAAAAGCAGAACTGGGATGAGGTGAAGATGTTGCAACATAGAAATAGTTTAAATACACAAAAAGCATGTTTTTCATAAATTACCCATTGCAGAAAAATTAAATGCATTCAAAAGTTCCACTACTGATTTTTGTTTGAAATTTTTGTGTTATACTGTATATCAGTTTTTTTTTTAATTAATTTTTGAATTTTTTAGTTAGTAAAGCTATGTCTACCATTACTTATATGCATCCACTAACATATTTACACAAAGACTTGAAAATATAACAACAGCTTATCTTAAAATAAAACTAAATGCTTAGTTAACAGTGAAGGAAATTATGCTGCATTTAAATTCATCCTTGACCTTGAAGAATGAGAGCGGACTTCAGTCACACCATGTAGAAGTGACATCGGTTACCATGGACACTATGGGAGGTTCTGAAGCAAAGGTTCTTGCCATTTCCAAAATAATAAAAGATAAATAAAATATGTGGCAGTTCCACAGCTGCACCTCTCATCTGGATGTTGAACATTGGTTTTCATCAAACCAAGGCACAGGACAGGGAGTGGGGAGTACACTTCACGGTACAAGCATGGCCAGCTAATTGATTTCAGGCTGGATTGTGTTGCTGTGTAATGAAGCAGGATAACGTGATGATGACGCTGGGATGGTCATGGTGATGACTTTCACAGGGACTCCAGCCTCATTTGTTTGTTTGACAAGCTGCAGCCTTGTGTGTGTGTGTTGGGTGTGCATCTCGTTTTGGCATTGAAGATATGGATTAAACTATAGAGGTGATAGACGATATGTTTACAGGAGAATGTTTGCTTTCTGCACAATATTCAATTACGTGGTTTGAGTGTGTCAGCGCCTGAGTATCTCCATGTATGTCTATATGAGACGGAGTATGTTTGCCTTGTCATTTGAGCATCAAACGTTGTGCGAAAAGGTCAAAGGCCTTTATCAATCACACAGAAATTGTTCTCATCCATCGTCATTTTTCTCCCTATGTCTCTAATCCAATCCTATTTTCGGAGAAGTGTTCCAATCCAAACCAGTCTAAACCAGTACTATTCCCTGTTTACTGGAGCACAAATAAATACTTTAGAGTTATTTACAAAGCTGTACCAGTGATATACAATGTGGCACCCCAACATCCCCACTAAAAGTCCCGACTAGGAATTATGGTAATATGGAATTCCATGATGTCCTGGAAAAAAACGAAGACTAATTCCCCACTGAGCTCAGGAATGAATGACACAAACACACAGACAGAACAGCCCAAAAACTGTTTAAAGAGCTGTTTTTATCTGAGATTTTTTATAATAGTTATGAAACACTAACACGGGGTGACTATTCTTACAATAAAATGCATTCTGAAAAGCTCATCAGATATAAGAACACTGAAAAACTCTTTTATTCCAAAGTCATACAGTTATAAATGTACCATTTGGCAGAAGGATCACAAACAGCAATATTCAGCTCTCTGAGGAGTCCAGTGAATGAAAAGGTCATAACTCTGCTTTTCTGTTCATGAAAAAAGAAATGTATGAACTAATACAAATATGTGATCACAGGACTTTTGTAAGTAGTGAGAGATTGTTGGAACAAAATGGAAATGCTTATGTGTCACATATTTTCAACACACACCAGCGCAAAGTCTACTACATGAAAAAAGTGACAGAAGTAAAAACCATCTGCTGACTGTTTTCAGTCAATTCCAGCATTCACTACACATTAGACAAGAACAGACACTTTAATGTTTCAGTATTATTGTAAGGTTAAAATAAATCAGTCCCCAAAGATTGTTGCCATGTGTTTTTGTGTGTAATTGTTGTGGCCTTAAGTTACTGATTTTGCTGCAACTTTTTCAAAACGTGGTGACCGCATTTACCAACTCTGCCTTCATATTTGCAACACAGTGTCATAGGACACTGTGATAGCATAGTAATAGTTTTAGCAAATATGTAAAATAATTTTTTTTTGTTTCTGAAAGTTACATACTCTAGTACTAACATGCATGGATTAACCAGTCATCATTTCGCTAACATTACCTGATGCAGCTGAATTACTCCACTAACTCGATTTATTTGGAAGAAAACTCTGCAAGGTTTATTGGCTTTTGGCTCTGGCTATTTGCTGAACATGACACAGACCATAACGTTCGGCTCGGCCCTCTCCCTTCAGTTAAGGCTGATAATAAATGCCATTTATTGCCACTGGAAGAGCATTACCCTGTTCTAACATGTACACATTCCATACCATAAATATTGATTTCATGTAAATAATTATTTTGAAAAACATATTTGGTAAAATGTTCCTTCTGCCTTAATGTTTTATTTTGTATTGACTTGTATTATTTTTGTATTTTATTTCAGTGTTTAAAATGACATAATTTGCATACTTTGTTTTTTTCTGTTGGATTATATCATTTTAAAATATCAAATAAGATTTTCTGATCAGTTTCTCAGTACTTGAGTAGCCTATTTACCAAATACTTTTTTACTTTTACTTGAGTAAAAAAATGTTATTTGAGTTACTCTTATTTGAGTAGCGCTACTTCAACACTAATAACTACTAATTATTTAATGCTAGGGACAAACACAATGCTCTTTCATTTCCGTGCAGACGTTGTGCTTACTATTACTTTTGACATATTTAAAAGAAATCTTTATTGTAACAATAGAAAGAGGAAAGAGTGAAGGCGGACACATCAGAGCAGAGGCAGCAGGACGAGGGAGCTGGATCTTCTCAGGTAGGGAGGGATTATAAATTGCTGAGAAAAAATATCTGTTGCAAGGAGAAACTGGGCAGGTGTGAAGTCAGGACTTTTACTGATATTTTACAATCAGTTTAATTCACACTGCAAAACATGTTTTGTCTTCATAGCCAGCATACAGTACATCCTTTGCAAACAGTTTATTTCTCATACATTGATTTTAAAGCAATAGACTTCAGAGATTAGAAACAATAATTTCTTAGAGTTCTGCAAAGTATGAATTAAAATCATCTTCACAGTTTTAACCTAGAAGACTAGTTTTGCATTTGACCGGGTATTTTTCTATAAATTGTAACTTCATCCGAAATAAAACCCCGATTTCTCTGTGGATGTCTAAAAAAAGCTTCCTCTGTAATGCCTACAGCAACGTGTGTATGTTCTGTTGTCTGACAACTGGTCCTGCCTTCTGTGGTCTGCTGTCTGAATACTGGAATATTGTACAGTGCGTGCTTGCATTCTCTCAGGGGGGTAAATGAAGAGGATTCCCATCACTAAAGCCACAACCCCGTGTTCCTGGAAATCCTCCACAATCCCATTTGATCTCAACACCCTGCCTCCCCTAATGTGTCCCTAAGCTGGCCTTATCACACCAGAGGGGATAAATACAGATGTACAGTTGTATCATCAGCAGGTTATAGAAGAAATATAAAAATATCTATCTTACCATGTTTATAGTGAATCGAGTAGTGTATACTTAACAACAGAGATAAATGATTCTGCTTGCATTAAAGAAAGGAGGAGGGACTAAGAGAGAAAGAAAGAGAGAGAGGCATTTAGCTAACAGAGAAAGAAAAGCATTACAAAATGTCTAACACTACTCCACTAGCCTCATTCATTCTAACAGAATAAATCCTCCATTATCATGACTCTCTTGGGTCTAAAAGCAAGCATCTTACAGGGAATTAATCACATTGGATAGAAGGGATGGGGAGAACATTTCATTTCCTCATCAGGTTTGGGGAGAATTGTTCTGGAAGCCAAGCGGCCACCTGGGAATGCTCTCCTCAGTCTTTGCTCTCATCTTCTTGCTTTTGTCTGTTTAAAGCCACTGCCTGTCACAGACTGGGCCTGGGCTTTATTCTGTCTACTCTGGAGTTTTAGCACTGTCAAGCAATAAAAAGAAAAACATCTCTCCTCTGTTTGAGCAATACAGACTACACCGTAGTTATAAAGTGCATGAAAAAGGCCATCTTGTTTTCACAATTTTGCACAAATAAAAATCTAAAATGAGTTACATGAATTTGTATTTAGATTTTCCCACCCTTGTCAGTACTTATTAGAACTACATACTGCTTCAATTACTGTGATTTTAAAAGTGGTCTACAAAGCTTATAAGGTATCCTGAGGAACCAATATTTATCAGAAGGATTCACCAAGCAGGACAGACCCAGAAGCACAAAAAAACATTCTGGAATGAGTCTGATTCTGCGGTTACATCTTAGCCCTGACAGAATGTTAAGATCCTGCTGTATTATTTTAGTGCTACATACCATAAGGTTTGAAAAAGGTACAGGAGTATTATGCCATGTCACAAGAGGAAAAGATAAATTTGCCCAAGCTTTTTTGGCTTGTCAGTGTATAATTTACGTGTACCCAACTCTACGATGTGGCTTTTAAGTCTTCTGCCTAATTCTTTGGAGGAACTTATTGAGCAGCTCAAATGGAGAAGGTTGGCTGGTAGGAGTCTATGGTTTCTGCTCTGTGTAATAGGTTGTCAGAACGTTCCAGTATAAATGTGATTAAAGCTGAAAAAGTAAACTTAAAGAGAAGTGCATGTGCCTGTGTGTGTGGGTGTGTGTGTGTGTGTGTCCAGTTCAAGGCCAGTCAAGTCTCCTTAGGTCTCAAAACAAGTGCCATAAATTCAGCCTCTACTTACCTGCTATAAAAATGTCAAGAGAAGAGGATTTTATTGGGCCACACACACAGACAAATGCACGCCTGCACACACCCACACACACACAAATACATGCATGTATGTGTGTATGTAACCTTTATTTAACCAGGCATGTCTCATTGTAATTAAAAATCTCCTTTGAGAGATAAAAATTTATGTCACAAAAACCACAGCTCTGCTAATCACTTTTATTCAGCATATCTGATCTATATTGACAGATGCATGGCATCCTAACAGGAAACAGTCTTAAAAGGATCCACGATTAGTTGCAACAATAGACTTTATTTGAGAAATATTTATTTCAGATGTAAAAATAAAATAATAATAAAAATACTGTGGTCTGTTTGGTTTTTATACATTTATATAAATTATTGTCACACAGATGTCTTGTTGTTTATGTTGCAAAGGATTCTGGGTAGATGATGTATGCTTGATTCAATTATGCTAACTCTGTCCAGCTAAAACAGTAGTGAGTAACATTACTGCTCTGGATTTTAAATTTGAACCAGAGCGTTTTGGAACTGATGGGAATATAGAAGTCCCAAGAGATAATGAAGATGAGGAGGACCAAACAGAGGAAGAGGACGGAGTTGGCCAAAGAAGCTAGTGTTTGTGCTGCTGGTGCCACCTTCAGCTTCATAAATGAAACAATGAATGTGTGCTCCGGTGAGTAGTTCTGTAAGTAGCTCTGTGTCCGGTCCAGTCCGGAGTTTGATCCGGTAACAGCCATCTGGTCTTTGGTTCAGTGTCATGTCGGTGGTTTCACATTCAGTACCAATGGCAGCAGCAATAATTCTGTTATCATTTAGAACAGCTTCCAGCATTGCCTGTTTCTGAAGTTTCTCGCAGCGTCTTTCACTTGTTAGCTGGCAGAGAGGTTTAGGCGTTTTGTGGATGAAAACTGTTGATAACTTGCGAAGATAACAATCACCTATTAGATTCTATATCAGTTTTGCTCAAATAAGTCTTCTGGAGAGAAATTTTGAGGGGCTAAATATAGGTCCTATGGAAGTTGTGTGCAGTTCATTTCCGCTGCACACAACTCCTTTTCATGTAGGAAGTGAGGCAGACTCACTTCACTTTTTTATTTGTAAATTACAGCAGTGTGGCATTCTCTAAATTTACACCAGTCAAAATGGAATACAATAAATAACAACACAGGTAAAGTTAGCCGTCTTGTGTTTACTCTCTAGATTCCAGTACAGAACGAACCCAATGGTGTCATCAACCCAGCAAAGTGAAAAAATTACAACTTCTATGGGTAAAAAATATAACAAAAGATATACATTTTTTAAGTAATTGAGTTTTTACATATCACAATCAGCATTTTTTTAGTTAATACAGTAGAAAATGATAACCCATTTAGACCAACATGTTCAACTAGTCATGAATTCCTTAAAAGGGATCCATGATTAGTTGAACACAAGTTTTTTAGTACCTATTTATGCCCTCAACATTTCTCTCCAGAAGACAGTCATTTGTACAAGCAAAACTGATGAAGGATGTAACATGTGGTCGTTACCTTCACAAGCTAAACAGCAGACAAATACCAGCTCCTTTGCCCAACTCTGTCCTCTTCCTCAGTTCGGTCCTCCTCATCTTCATTACCTTGTGATTCCTACATTTCCATCGATTTCAACGCACTCCAGTTCGAACTGAAAAGGCTTAAAGACATTACTCATTGCTGTTTTAAGTAACAGTGATGAGTTATGTCTGGACCAAGTAGACGTTATTTACCCAGAATGCACTGCAGGGTAAACAACATGGTGACATCCGTGTGACAATATTTTATTAATATTTATAAACACTAAACAGCCTACAGTGTTATTACTGTAATGTTTTTACATCTAAAATAAAGATTTCTCAAATAAAGTCTATTGTTACAACTAATCATAGATCCCTTTAAGGTTCTATAGAACTATGGAACACTGCAAGTGAAAATTTAATTTTCTCATTCATAATTTTTATAGCGCTTTGGTGGAGTTTTATTACGTTAAGATGGTAAAATAACCTGAAATTATTGAATCTGGTATAGGACCATGTGTGGGCAAGGCTTATAACCGCATGTGGGGAGGAAAGCCTGGTCTGTTGGACCAGTTAATTCTGTTTCCAATAGAAAGGTGTCAGAAGACACAGTGCCTGACAGTTTGTTGAATATACTGTAGCTTGGCATAGCTGCAGAGCAGTCAGGGTGGAAAGTGTACTTCCTGATGCCTGCGGTCTCTTTCAGGCCACAGAGCGAAAATCCTTAGCAATGTTTTGAGGTGCTGACTTAGCCTCCAGATTCCCCTGAATATGATGTGCTGCTAAAATAAGTCTGACCAATGGAGGCCCCACCTCAACATTCGCAGGATTCAAAGGATCTGCTGCTAATACTTGCCAGATAGATGCCAGAGAGAGAGCACACTCTCACGGTGTAGCTGGGCCTGCTGTGGCTCAGTGGTGGAGGAGATGTCTAGCAGATTGGAAAGTTGTGATTCCAGCTCCCTGCTGTCATATCAATGTGCTCTTGAGCAAGGCACTTTTACCCAAAGCTGCCTAGTGATTGATGTGTGAATGTATGTTCATTTGTAGACATGAATGAGTGAATGTGGCTGTAATGTAAAGTACTTTGAGCGCTTTGCATAATAAGACTAGAAATAATTTAGATTTAATTAAAGTCCCTTGGGTTGCTAGGGGAACCAACACAATATAAGATATGCAACTACAATGTCTTTTGTTGTTCGATATAAATACTGACGATATGAAAAGTATTTGTTGCATTAACAAGTTAATCAGACTGACATTTATTTATATTTTTAGCTTCTACAACAAAGGAAAAAACTTTACATAAATACCTTTTAAAATGGAACTTGGCATATTTATGGATGAAGGAAAAAAAGTCATGTTCTTTGGATCCTAATGGACAAAGGTGAATGATGTTTGCATATCCAAACTAGTTGAAGCAGTTATTGATTTAAGGATGGTTGAAGCTCTTCAACCATCCTAGGGACATTCGGCATGTCTTTGGGTATAGAATCATATGTCCCTGTGCTTGAGATGAATTTTAACTATAGAGGTCTATGGATCAAAAAATAGTACAGTCAAATTCGTTAAGCTTACATTTCTATCTTAAAATGTTTTTTTTATTGCTCTGATATAATACTCTAATCTTAAATATCATTAGCTGTGCGCAAAAAACTGTCACCTTTATTAAGGCTTGAAAGTATCAGTTTGTGTGGAATTAATCAATTTAACGTGTTTCATTTAGAGATGGAATCACTGAATTTTCAATAATATTATGTTGTCAGAAAATAGATTGTAATGATACATTTAAAAACTTTCCCCAACTTTAATGTAACATTTGTTCAGCTGAGAAAAAAAACACTGGAAATAAAGAAATAAAGCTGGAGTGACTTGGGTGGATAAGGTTACACACACTGAAACTAAGAATTTTGAAAGTATATTTTAATTTATTTTTAATTAAGAACTGCTAGTGAAATATTTCAGCTCTTCAGTCATTGAATTCATTTTACTAATCTTTATTCAGATATGGTGTAATAATCTTTTGTCCACTCCCTATGAATACATGTTCCTGTTTTTGTTTCTTTTTTCACTTCTTTCTTCATTTTAATAAAAAATAACACACTGAAAGTGATTCTTTGTAACCAAAAAATTTAATGTGTGTGTATGGTGAAAAATAAAATGAAAAAAACAAAATAAACAAACAAAAAACAGAACAACAAGATTTCCAGTTCCAGTTCAATTTTTTTGTTTCCATTTAGAAGTATTTATCTGTTGGGACTGTGTTTCTAAACTTGTTAAAGAAAAAAGTGAAAGTAATCTGAAACTGGTCCCAAACGTCCCACCTATCAATTCACCCCAGACTGACGTTCTCAAGCTCAGCCTGTTCCTTTGGTATCAAAGGGAAAATGTCACTGATTTGTTTGGGAAGGTGTGCAAACAGAGTTGGTGATAAGGGTCTCAGGGTGATCAGGTGCCTCTTTCTGACAGGAAGAAGAGATTATTTTCGGTAAATATGAGTCTAACTAGCTCAATAAAAACCAAACATTTGAGAAACACTCTGCAACCTGGACTAGTTTTAGAAAATAACGATGCCCTTTGGTGAGATCCTGAGGCTGCTTCTCAGAATCTGCGTTTTAGTAAAAACATTTCACTAAAACACAGAGATATGATATAATATTCATCAACAATATCCAACATGGTGTCCAATACTTCTCTGCATATGTGTGTGTTGAGGGAGGCAGAGTAAGAGAGACGGAGTTCCTGTGAAGATGTGACCTGCTGGAGGAACATACGCATTTACAGACATGAAAGCCAGCAACAGCATGCAGTGTGTGTGTGAGACTACCAATGCATGTGTGTGACACATCTGGGACTGTAATCAGTGAGCTTCTTTCAAGAGCTGCCAAAGCAAACAGGCCAATAAGGAATCCACTTTACAGACCATCGATCTCCGCTCCCCACAGCCAACACAAACACGTACACACACCATCACACACACGGTCAGTGTAGCTCCCTGCACATACAGAGGAGCAGTTCCATTCATTCATATGAAGTAGCTTAGTTTAAAAGTGCAGAGTTAAAGGACATATACTGTTACACGAACCACTGAACATACACACACACACCCACGCACGCCAACACAAAATCCTCCACAAGCCATTATCTAATGACAGAATACAATAATAAAGGACAGCAATGTTTCCCTGTTATCAAAAAAGATATTGCAGTTGCTGCTGTTCAGCCTCTTCTGTCAGTGCACACCCCCACACACACACGCACACACACGGCCACCCCCACACAAATGCAAAAAGCCACATAGAAAACTAGATCTCAAATGAAGTTTTGCTTTCTGTGTGAAAAGCTGTTGCACCAGCAGAAGACACAAGAGGAAAGACAACAGGAAACTTTGCATCATGTGAATGATCCAATCAGTCATACAAAGTTCTGCTCATGCAGAGATCTAAGGAAATCACTTTTATTCTTCTATATTTATACTTACACCAACCAATTTATGTACAATAACTTACACTATAACAAACTACAATTTATACTATAATATTTCCTTCATATTTTTAACAATAAATCGCACCGTCTTGGTCAAACTAATCCCTTATATTCCTTTTTTCAGAGAAGGAACAGGGGGAACAATGAGGTGAAAAACAGAAAACAAATAAACAATGGAAATATTGTTTTGTGGTCTGAATGATTCAGAGCGTCCCGCTCTGCAGATCCATCAGCTTTTAAAACACTTCCAGATGAACCTCAGACAATAGGACGAGAGAAAACAAGGCTATCACGTCATCCATTTACTTTGGGCTGCTGTGGTGAACAACAATAAATCCTGCAGGGGCAGGACACAAGCACACCCCCACTCTCCAACACACACAAGAAAGTGTGTTTGTCCGTGTGCATGTGCAGCGATCTGGAAAAGGAAACCAGATAGATTGAGCCGATAGGTAACTGCATGTACTTGAAAGCCAAGGCATAATGCAAGCCACCAACAGGTTGTTTTTACAGTGCATGTGCACATTCACAATACTCACACTTGCTGTGTGTGTATCTGTGTGTATTGAGGTGCTGCTGCATGCACCCACGCAAACACACCCCTACACACACTAACTCACAGCCAAGTGCAGGAGACAGCCTCCATTGAGAAAATCAACGAGCTGTGCCTCTCCTGAGACTGCATCTACACACACCTGCACAAACAAACACACACCGATACACAAAGGCAGGCATACAAACCGAAGCTATCGCTAGCAGCATCAGAGAGAGAACCAGTGACTGTGACGGAGTTGTGAAGTTGTTCTGGCAAACCAGCAGCCTGCTTCATATTTATGCTCTTTGAAAATCCATGTGTGTAATAAAAGGAGCAAACTCCAGCAACATGGCCTCTCTGTGGGTGATGACATTAAGTCTAATGCTCCAGGTAACCTGAGATTAACTTGACTACAGTTGAAACCAGAAGTTTACATACTCAGAAAACAAGAAACACTTTTGTCCACAATGTCTGAAGACTAAACTTCTCTTCTTCTAGGTCAGTTAGAATAACCAAACTGATTTCTATTTGCTAAATGCCACAATAATGAGATATAATGTGTCTATATATCAATGTCTTCAAAATCACAAGTTTATATGTATTGCTTATCCAGTCTTTCTAATAAGTTTAGAGCCAATCTGCCCTCATTTCCATAACTCTTCAAAACAAACCTCGGTCTATAAGCAATTATATTCATACTGGACTATGATATTACTACATGTCATTCTAAGTCATTTCATTCACAACTCTTACATATTTTAGTGTTGATGTGTCAACATCCACAGAACATTTGTAAATTTAAACTTAATTTCCTAACTTTCCACAGTTCATACTGAACTTTTCCACCACTGCATCATTTTATTGGTTCCATCCTTACATGCATATTTCTGTTGTTTTACTTTTTGGTAGTTTATTATTTTTACTTTATTCTTTCATTTTTTACTTAGTAGCTCAGCGATTTAAAAAAAAAAAAAAGTATTTAACTGGAAAGCTGATTATTTTTGTTTTGTTTTGAGAAGTTGTTCGTGTTTTTTTCCATACATCTTGTTGTTCAAAAACACCAGTGCTGGATTTATGCTCTCAACAATGGGCTCTAGTGGCCTTTATTATTCAGTAAATGGACAGGATAGAGACAGAGAGCACCATTTGGTTATTATTTTCCTGATAATTAGGTAGCACCCTGACTTGGTAATTTTGATCTAAAATGATTGGCTTCATTAATAATTTCCTTCTGCAATCTTTAAAGTTATTCATACCTGAACCAGACCTATTGTGCACAACGTGCACAAAGTGAATCTATGGAATGTGAAGCAATCAAACATTTGGGTGCATCTAATTCTGTTAGTCACCTAAAAAGGTGTACCAGTGCAACTAGTGCAAAGAGTTAGTCTAAAACTCTCTGGTTTACACAGAACCATGATGTTTAAGTAGTTCCACTCCTGTTTCATGTACTGTGTATGTACATGAAAGTAAAGTTTGTATGAAATAATTCGAGTACCATTAGTTCATATTAAAAAGTCAAACTTACGACACTAAATTGAGGAATAGTAAGAATATCTTTCCATCAGGTGGATATTCTCACCATATTAAGGATTTTTTTTTGTTGCAAAACTGGTTCTTATCGGATTAGGATAAAAATATCTTAATGGGTGACATCACCTCTTGGTGGAACAGAAAGTCAAGAGATCTAAGCTGAATGAGGTAACCATATGCAGATGGAACCTGTGTGCGTGCATGTGTGTGTGTGTGTGCATACACATGCAGCTGCAGGAAGGATCCTGCTGAGAAAGAGCAGGACACGTTGTCATCTACTGTGGCCACAGCATCAAAAAAACATGCACACGGGGACACACACACACACGCCTACACACACATCAAAGCATGTGCGGCCTATTCGTTCCAGCACTGTTGTGGTGTGTGAAAACAAATAACAGCATCACACATACAGACACGCATACACACATACCCAGTTTCTCTGACTCACTCTTGCAGACACACGCTACCACACACATACACAGTATAATCAGTCGATCCGTGCATATACACACACACACTCAGGAGCCCACATAATGGGCCATTTCAGCACCGAGACCACAGCTAATACAGTAAATGACAGAGAAGGACTGGGAGAGGGCCAATCTAAATGTGACACTGATTTCTGTAGTGTGTGTGTGTGCATGCGTGGGGGTGTGCAGGGGTGTGTGTGTGTGGTGTTTACACCCCATACACCGTGACTCTGCAGGCTGGGGCACAGATGCCGGTGTGGCCGCAGTGCTGTTGGGTTTACCGTCCCGACCTGCTGCGGTTCATGGATCCATGTTCAGTCTTACACTGAGCTACATGCATGGAGTGCTGTCCTTAAATAACATGGCTGTGGTGCTGGAAACTCTGACCAAAGTGTCAGTGGAAGCATCAAAGCAGCGTAATGAGAGAGTAGAGAAAAACCAGTCAACAAGGCAGCTCACACCAGTCCAAAACCCAGGAATATACTGTACACTGCGCTGTCTGCTCCAAAGGCTGAACATGCAAATGTGTGTCTGCTTAAGTGCAAAGGATAAGAGAGGACATTAGATAATTTGGCTGAGCTGAAGGATTTAAAGCAGCCCTTACCAAGATGTGTTCTTTTAAAAGAACTTTGAAAAACCCACAGTTCCTTTTCAGAACGCTCCTCTAATCCCCTGCAGCTGAGGCAGAGCGCCACGGACCCTGAGTGGGCCTGCTGGATGAGGTTTCCTTTTGAAGAAAAACACAGTTTATCTTCTCTACGGTTAGCTAAAAAGAGAGAGCTGCTGGGTTCTGGAAAATGCCCTGGGATGAGACGTAATGATCTGATGGTCGACAAATGGAAATGAGTTTAATGCAGTACTGACTGCCACCAAATAAACCCTGTTTGTCACCATTCTTTGTTTGGAGTAAATGGCCCATTTTTTTAAGAACAAGTTCCTAAACACAACAGGGGAAAGTATTACTCATTTCCCAGAATCAGTGACTACATGACCAAGCTGTTCTCACAGTAACTATAGCAATGAAACTCCTCTAAACTTGGCAAACCAACTAAGGCTGGGCAATATGGCTTAAAAATAAAATTTCCAATTTCTTTAAACCAAATCCAATTTACAACTTGAATCGATTCTCTTTTTCCCTTGAAAAAAGACAAAGACAAATGACAGAAAATATTCTGAAAAAATTGGTTTTAATTTGAATAATTCCTTTGAGAGTTGACCTGAATTTAAAAAAAGAACCTTTGTATATTTTTGTTTGACACCCATTCCCCCCCCAAAAAACAACCTGTTTGGCAAACTGTAAAACCAGGTTAGTAAACAGAATGGTAGTTCCTGAGCATTCCAGCATCACTCCAAACTATGGAAGGCCAAGGGATTCATTGGCGAAAAAAACAGAAAATTTGATTAATCAACAGAATTGATTCACCACCCAGTGCAAAACAAACTTAGCTCAATACCAAACCTAAGCTAATCTACTCTTAAGCTTAAATTAACTAAGGAATCCTTAAAATGAAAGAGACTGAAAAAAAGAACACAAACTTTCCACATGTAAGACCATCTTGTTGCAGTGGAGTCAGACATGGAAACACGGGAGCAGTATTATTTGAAATTAACCCTGGAAGAACTTGCTACTCATTTTCTGATCACAATAGGAAGCAAAGAGGGAATCGTGTCAAACATGTGAGGCATTTCTGGGACAAAGTGAGAACCAAAGTAGGTGCTTTAGAAAAAATGTAAAAAAAAAAAAAGTCAAAAATTATGTGTGGACTCCAAAATTAAATTATGGTTGAAAGATGTTTGGCAGTTTGTAAATCTGTCTGAAATTCCTTTTAACACCTTTAAACAAAGAGGAACTTCTGTAAAGATGCAGACGGGGATTTCTGTGGCCTGTCATGCAAAAGACATCAGTAAAGCTGAAAAATACTGAAACATCAAAGCATTTTCCTGCTTTGGGCTTAAAATTACAGAACAGAATAAAAAAAATCATTATTTGTCCAGGGATATGTTCTATAACATCCAGTATTTGAACGTAGTGCTGAATTTCTGCTCAGTTCGACGTGGATCCACCAGATCTGAGCTACTTAACATCAAGCTGCTCTCTGATTGGGCGATTCCCCTCTGCTGTCTTCAGAGATTTGAGTCTTGTATCATGTGCTATACATTAAAATCCTAAATATAATTTTCATGTACAATTCTAAATTTAATGGAGTCATTTGAATCACAAGGAATAGTTACTGAAATTATTTTAAATATTGTAATTCTTTAGAGGGAGTTTCTTAAAATATTCTAGTTCAAAATGTTATATTTTTTAAGGCTCAAATAAAATTTTATTTTATTTTTTTATTTTTACTGTTACAACTGGTGGAATACTTCCAAATAAAGATGGGTATTTAAAAAAAAAAGATAAGAGTCTGAAGGGCTGGCTGTTCCCTGGAGCTGCAGCGTTGCTGTCATCATTGTCAGTTATTTGTCAGTTTGATTAGGATCATTTGAAGTGTAACATTGCTGTTTCCTGATGGAAACATGCACATAGATAATTTCCAGAATAAAGCCTAAGCCCTACATCTATATAAGCATGTACCATACATGTTGATTCATGTATGCATCTGCAGCCATAAATCAAATCTCCTGCCGTGGATGTGCCTCCACCCCTGCTGTGCAAATTTGTCCAATTAGCCACGGCCCCTGTGTGTGGGGTGGAGGGAGCAGGGGGACAAGGGGCGGAGTGTGTGAGCGTGAAGGCACACACACCCACCCACACTCTTGCAGACCCTTACAATCCAGTGTGAAATGGGGCTGTGACACAGTGTGAGGATTAGGCAACAATAAAATGCATTTCACGGCTGCGGTGCTTTACAGGACTGGCCTCCATCGAGCTGTTGGCCCCAACTCAGCCACCGCTCCACCCCTTTAATCTGCCCCTCTATTGAAACACACACACGCAGAACAAATCCACACCCTGGGGGAGACGCAACAACATGCTTGTCCAAATGAAGTTGTATGCTTCCATCTCTGGCAGCAGATTAGTCGTCGCTTGTCATGAAAGGAGCATAAAACTGTGGACAAATGGTTCATTCCTCAGGCTGTGACTTTTACTGTGGTATGGAATCATTTCTAGACATTTCACACATCAAGTTTCATTGAAAAATTAGTCATTACTCTCTCATGGAGCAAACAAAATAATAAAGATAATTTATAGTATGGATGAACTGACTTGCAATATGCATTAGTAGTTCTTTCATTGCATCATGATGCTGAAATAATTTTTAACTAAAGCATAAATTGTTGCAAACACTGAGGGATATAAAACTGAAATCCTGTAACTTGCAGAGTCCAAAGTTTTGATATGGACCAACCGGTGTGCAACAGCAAATCAAATTATGGAAATCATATTTAATCAAAAGCATCAAAACTTCATCAACCATCACGTCTTTCTAGGAATGATTTACGGCAACCCCAAAACTATAAACCTCTCCGCCAACAGCAAACATAATGATACAGTTTACATGGCCCAGAATGCATTGCTGCCAAAGTATTAATATGGACCATCAAGATTCTGCATTTTGTAAACAACTTAGACAACTTCAAAACTTCTTTATCAGGAAGTGAGACGTTTGCAAATTAAGCTCTCCTCCTGACCGTAAAATGATTCCCACTCCTCCAAACATTTCATTTGGTTTTACATGTAAATTTCTCCAGATATTTGCCACAGAAACAAAAAAAAAATTATCTGACTCAGTGAGCAAGATTCTCCCTTTACTGCAATTTCTGCTGTGGCAAATGAGTGATTAAGCAATGCATGAATGGAATGAAGATTAACTTGTGCAAAGATAAAAAAGGGAGAAAACTGCCAAGAAAATGGATGAGTTTTGATAGGGCAAATTACAGGAAGTGAACTGGGGTCCAAAATGAGTCAAACTATAAATTATTCTTAACGTATTTTTATTAATAACACTTCAGCAGAAAGAGCGTCTGTCCCTGAGCATCATCACAACTACAGTGCAGATGCAGCCTTACAATGGACGCCACTAATCCAATAATTTAAGCCTTTATTAGGTCTAAAGCATCTTCTGTCACTTTTATTAGGTTTAAAGGGTATAAACCAGGTTGGAACAGACATAAGGTCCCACACAGCATGTGACGGCAGGCCCAGAAAGAATCCCATCACAACAAGAAAACAAACAATTGTGATATGGTCTCCAAGCACTTACACTGAGCCAAGAGTGTTTAAACACACACAGCTTTCTGTCTTATTATGTGTGTGTGTGTGTGTGTGTAAGATGTCATCCCGCTATTCTGGACATGAGGGACACAAAAGTTTGGCATCAAATCTGCTAATTTTATGTGGATTGTGTGATTCATTTGATTCTTTCTAAAAAAACAATTAGACCACATGGGATTATTTACACCAGAAACTGAAAAGAATAATGGATCTGAAAACTAAGAAAATTATAAACATAAGCAGAACAATTAAGAGTTAAGAAAACAACTTTGGTTCCCTTTGGTGACTCCTGGCATATTTATGGAAAGAAACTGCAGATGGAGGACGGAGGTTTAGCTTCAGTTTTCACCTTGCTGCTCCAAGGCTCGCCTTTTCCTCATACTGGCTTGATTGGATCTTGTGCATGTCTGTAGATGGGTGTGTATTGTGTGTGTGTGTGCGTGTGGGCGTGTACATGGGGATGCAGACAGTCATCCTGCAGTGCTGGACACACTTAAGGCTCTTATACGAGGGATTATCCAGGACGGCCGAGGGGTCTTAACTTCAACACACAGGGTGTCACTGCAAGGATGCATTAGCAAAAATACCTGATTCACAACATAGTGGTAAAAATGTGCGAAATGATCAATATGGTTTAAAATGGAAACACAGCAACTGTGAATACTGCTGCAATATTAATAATACTAATTTTTCTTTATTTGTAAATATATGCAGATTGAAAAGTTCAGAAAATTGTGGATTATCAGTTAAAGGGGATCAAACCCCCAAAAAAGAAGAGAACCCCCCACCCCCCCAAAAAAACAAGGATTTTTGTGCATAAATAAATACAGACAAAAATTTGTTCCAGACAAAACAATGAGTCTTTAAAAAGACTGGTCAAAGTTTGAAAGACGGAATTTATGTAAATCATGACGAAACAACCGAATACTACTAACTGGAGAAAACAGAAAGTGTAGGAAAAGATACAGCAAGTCAAAAAGAGTTAAATTAAGAATGAAAAGAAAGAATTGGCAGATGATCCTGTGTTTTTGTCAGTGTCTGCAGTCTGATGAAAAACTGCTGATGTGTGTGTGCGCGTGTGTGTGATTTGACGGATCTGAGGGGGTGTTATCAGGCGAGGTAAATCGGCCTAAACCTGGTGCTAATGTCTTCCTGGGGGTGTGGGAGAGATTAATAAGGACCCGCTCCAAAAGGCTTTAGCTGGCTCGCTAAGATTCTTAACTCGGCTAACCTCCCTTGGCGCAACCTGAAATCCAAAATGAGTGTCCCTGGTTGAGAATACATAAAACCCTCCAAAAACATTCACACCAGTCAAATTTCCCACAACACGACCAGTTCAACCTTTTTTTCAGACGGGACAATCAGTGAATGTTTCTCAAACAGGAAATGGCAGATTGTGGAAAACAGCTTGGAGTTTATGAAGTTCGTTCTCCAGTTTGAAGATTTGATGTCTGTATTACAGTGGGCTTATTATTATATATTACCTTTCATTTCAAATAATCAACCCCTCTTTGATGGTAAAAATTAATTAAAAGAATGAATTTTAACTATTTCTTCACATAGTAGAGAAAATAACAGTCCATATCAGAGGAGGGGAAGAAAACAATACCACAAAATGTGTTGAGACAACTAACCAGAGCTCATTCCCCTCCTGTTGCCCCGACAACTCTAAACGATTATTCCTTGGTATAGAACCGATTTGATAAAAAAAAAAATCTGAAAACTAACAACTAGCAAGTGACTAAAAGCACCTTCTACTATTGTCATAATACCACAAATAACGTCAAAACCTATGCAAATGCTTAACTGATGGTTTAACAGTTGAATGAATTTGAACATGCCAACAATTATTTTAGTCTTTTAAATCACTTTTCCCTTTTCCATTCCAAAATTCATTAAAGGATCATCTAATCCCATGTTAATGTTAAGCATCTGTAAGTGGATGTGTCCAGAGTGCTGGGATGGAGGAGCAGGCCTGACCTCATCTGTGCTGGACTGAGACACAAATCTGGGTCATTACTGATTCCCAACAACAGCTCGCCTCCGCTCCTTCTGCTTGTTAAATGTTCTGCTTCTATTTACTCCACACACACACACACACACACACACACACACACACACACACACACACACACACACACACACACACACACACACACACACACACACACACACACACACACACACACACTCACACACACACACACACACACTCACACACACACACACACACACACACACACACACACTCACACACACACACACACACACACACACACACACACACACACACACACTCACACACACACACTCACACACACACACACACACACACACACACACACACACACACACTCACACACACACACACACACTCACACACACACACACACACACACACACACACACACACAGCTAACTTATAATTACTGGCAACTACAAGATGCTGCTCTTAAAAACTGATCCTGTCACTGACTTTGGTAAGTGTGATTTTAATCCAACTCAGTCCAAGTGATTTTGTGGTTTTATGATTTAAGAGGATTTAACTGAGGGCCTTATCGTCAAACATGTCAACAAATCTGAATCAATGTCCTTTTATTCATATTAGAACAGAAAGCCTTTTTTATTAAATACAAGTAAATCTATAATAATAAATTATTCACAGATTTATTAAACTAATGAGGTAAAATTAATAAAATTAACAGACGTGCAATGAAACAGAAGCAAAATAGTTTTGGAGACTTTAATAATCAAGCATGGCAGACCAAAGAAAACTCAGAGCACTGATTTCATATGGATTCAAATGACCAGGTTTCCATTAAAGTATTTTCCCTTAATGAACTATTGACTAGTCATTTTTTATTAAAGTCTTCTAATTATCATCTGACGTCTGATCATCTCCAATATTCATCTTAAGGGGGAACAAAAGTGACTGTGTGTGACGGTGAAGAGAAAACAGCTTTCAAGTTTTTTTAATTGCCACTTTTTACACTGATTTGTGAGATAAGTCCTGTGCCGGTTGAAAGGTGCTGGCCCTCTGTGTTGTGTGATGCAGAGCTGATTGAATAGAATAGAATAGAATAGAATTACTTTATTCATCCCAGCAGGGAAATTATTTCGCAGTTACAGCAGCATAGAGACAAGACACACAACAACCACCACTGAGTAGCAATGTAGACAAGATAAAATAAGAATAAAATATGACATGCTGTCAAAATAAAAAGCAGCTTAGAGCAGACCTTGCAAGGATTCAAAAATGCAGAAACAGTATGTATATGTAAATATATGTACAGCAAGTGTGCCACAGTGCAGTTGTGCGAAATTGGACTGATTAGTGCAGAACAGGGATTTAGCTTTTATTGTACAGTGACAATAACAATGTCAAATGTAAATCTCTGCACTTCTCATAAATTCTCCTACTCTGACGTCCTCCCCCCATTTACACAAACAAAGATGCACAAAAAAATCTGACATCAATTCTTCCCTACTGGAGGTTTAACTCTGGATTTTCAGATAATATTAACAAATTTATCAACAATTATGTCTATAAATGTAGCATTACTGAAACTCTTAAGCATCTGGAACTTTTTGTAGGTTAAGTGAACTTATTTTGTGTTGATTATATTGCAGGTTATACACAAGAATGTATCAGACTGTTTTTGACTTGGAATTTGGGTAAAACATTACTTGTATCTCTCAACTGGAAATGATCAAAATGGATAAACTAACAGCTGATAGGAGAATTAAAGTAAAATGATTGAAAATACAATATTTGAAGTGTGTCAGAGTAGTGAGGGATTGTGTGACCTAAGGAGTTCATCAAACTATGTCACCGTCTGTATAATTATTAAAAAACTTATTTTCTTTAAGCAAAATCAGAGTCAGAGTGAGTTGGTCAGAAAAGCCCAAAAATGACCAAAACTCTCAGAGGGATGCAGCACTCTGGAAATTGCTAAGATATTGGGGTATGATCACTGAACCATCAGTCCTGCTGGCTAAAGCATTACCATAAAAGGTGCTAATGTCTTTAAAAAAACAAAAAAACAACTCTATTTATGATTATTGTGATTATGATTTTTCATGTTGAAAATGTTTCCTAGTGAATAAGTACAGTGAAATTAAAGGGTAGTTTTCATTTCTAAATGTTTTATTGTTGGACTATATTACTAAAATAAAATATTGTTTTAACGTTTTTTAATGTATCTTTACCTGTGTTTCCATAAATGCCCACATGAAGATTATCAGAATAATGTGAGATATTATGTACATTCTAGTGCAGCTCTGTGGAACAATCTTTGAAAATTTGTAATACCTGTTTCTGCCAAAGAACATTATATGTGCTTTTAATATTTATAAAGAGTGGATGCTACTGTTGGCCCAGAAGGAGATAAAACAGCTGGGGTAGAAGTCCTAACGTCACTACACAGTAGGAGCAGGAGGAGCAGGTAGGAAGGGGTGGATGGAAAGCTGGATAGAGATGGAGGTTTGATAGGTGGATGCAGTGAGAAGCAAGATGGAACATGTTGGTGTTCAGACAAGAACACAGGAAGACTTGTGGATGCAAAGTTTTCTATAGAGAAAGATTGAGATTGATATAGTTAAAAATTAATATCTCAGAGGGATAGATTATGTCAAAACTTTTGGCATCAAGGTTGGAAAGGTGAAATGGATTATTTAGATATTTTAAAAGAGGGAGAAATGTTAAAGAGGATGGTAGATGATCTGCTGGGCAGACCTGTACAGCTAAAGATGAGAGAGAAGAGGTGGAGGCTGGAGGAACTCCAGGAACATGGAGCCTCCACCAGCCCCATCTCCTGCTTACACTGTGGAGATCAATGAACAGCAGCACTTAGAGCGAAGACACAGAGTGTATTGTGAAGGAACTGTCAAGTCACTGACAACACAGTGGGTAAACACACATAGTGCTATTCATGGCTGCATCAGACAACTACATGCATGTGCAGATGAGGATGCACACCCACTTGCGCACGCCGAAAGGCGTGCACTCACACACACCTTTTGACATGTAGACACACCAGGCGAGTGCAGGCCTTTGGCTTGAGGAGGTGTAATATTTCAGTAATGTGATGGAGTTTGATCCAGGGTGTCCAGTGTCCCATAGAGCTGCTGTTTTATTAGCACAAAGAGCACTCAGGGGCTCTCCAGTTCTCTCACTCACACACAAACACACGCCTGCTTAGCTGTACACTTCGATAACCACAGCAGATCATACAGTGAAGGAAACGCATGGACATTGTGACTGTAAAATACCAATAGCATCCCATACTTGGTTGGCTGAAAATGGCATCAGAATATAAAATAAATATTCTGGTACAACACTGAATATTCTTCTCAAAAAATAAGTTTAGGACAAAGTTTTGGGGCAGCAACAATCTATTGATACCTCGAAAGTGGGATGCACCCCCTAGAGGTTACCAGACCATTTCAGGGTCAACACAGAGAGAAACCATCCATACCCCACTCACACTGCTGGGCAATTCAGAGTGGCCATGTAGAAACCAGAGTACACACATGCATGGAGAACATATGCCTTACACACCCAGGCTGCAGCAGAGATGTGAACCTTAAACCTTCTAAATGTTAACCTTGCTATCCATTTTCTCCTAATACAGAAAATGCTAGTGCATTTAACAGTCCCTCCAGGATGTTGCATTTTTTTGTCATTGTTGAAGTTTAAAATAACTGATTTTGCAGTACCTTTTTCAAAAACTTGTAATCAAAGGTATGAATTTCTTTAAGTTTTTTTTTTTTTTGCCATAAGATGGTTATAAAAATATTGAAATTGTTGCACTTAACCTTCCTAAAAGAGACAGAATTTTAAAGTGAAAATAGTGTTTTCAAGAGTATTTTTGAAAGAGCATCTTTAACACAAATGAAATTGCAAGAGTTGTCAAAATTCAAAAGACGAATACCATATTGGTCATTCAAGGTAACATGAACTATATACACAGTTTAAGCAAATCCTACAGAACATCTCAACATGGTGTTTGCAACAAAGAAGGGCAAATCTTAACATCACATGTTTCATCTTGTAGGTCCAGCTTTCAGAGATATTGTGAATGAAAGATAAATGATAAGGGAGCTGAGTAGCTGAGAATGTTAGTATTTTCTTACAGTGCATGCAAAGTCTTTGGAACTTATCTGACACTAATATTTTTCTCAACCAGGTACAACAAATTTTGCCACACAAATGATTTAAAGAGGAGGGGGTCATTGGATGCTTATGTATCTGGCCGACCAATAAGCAGCCTTTGTTAGTTTACTGCCAACAAAACAGGTCAACGGAAGAACTACTTCTTTATTAATTAGATTAATAAGAGTCTCACCTTCAAATGCTGGGGTTTCTAGGGAGCTTTGATTTAGTTCCCTAGAAATAGTTGAGCTAAACAGCAACTAGATAGAGACAGATTTCACTCTGAGGAGAAATATTGTTGAGTTTTAGACCATGCCATCTCCCTACTGCACTTGGTACAAATAATAAGAATGACTGATGTTAAGTTCTTCTGGTAAATAAAAATACACTTTATCTTCCTGAATAAACTATAAATCAGCAAACATTCTGAGACCTTTGTGTGTCTTTGCTGTTTAGTTCAGCTGACTCTGTTATTGTAGAAGGAGTCCTCAAAAGAATTAACTCCTGGGAGGAAACATATTATCCTCATTATTCCAAATATTCTAGGACTAATTGCATGTGATTGTCAAAATGCATTGATTATGTAGAGACTGCCATATGGTCTAAAAGCACTGATACTGGATCTACTTGTTCATGTGCAGCAGCCTAGTTAAGTCTCCATACCATTCCCATGGCTATATCTAGAAAACAGTCAATGTGAAATTTGAACAACTTGATGTCAGTATGCTTTTTCCCCAATATCGATATGAGCTTACTATGCTCTTTTATGCCAAACACTACCAGGGGAGAATCAGCAGCTCAGGTATTGACAGAGAAAGGAGGGTCCAGATAATGCACAGACTGTGACTGCAGAGTGGATCATATTAACATATCTTATTGATGTGGCTTATAACAGATATCATATTCATGCAGTGCATGATGTGTGGAAATGGTCCATATGAACTGGTGATGTAGCTCAGAGTTTCATCTTGTGATCATATAAAAGACTAATAACATTAAGAAATCATCGTATTATGTGAATCATCCTCATAAGACTTGCATTTGCTTTTCACTGACACCCACAGAAAAAGCTCTGGCTGGAAGTTGGCCCAGGAAGTAAAACAAATCACTTTTCATTTTACCTACGCAACGTCAGCGCGCTGAACAGAGGAGCTATGTGTGCATCTTTACACAATTATAATCTGTCTTTATGGACAATGCTGTTTAGTTTGAAAATAAATTGTGTAAGCTATTTTAAATGCCAGCACTTCTAGTCTTGTGATAATGTATGACATGGAAAATGTATTGTAAGAGTCGTCATAAGACTTGGATTTTCTTTTACTGCATCCACTGGAAATGATTACCAGCTTTACTAACTGTGCATCCTGGAAGGCTTTAAGCATTTTGTTGTGATTTGCTGCTTAACATTTTTCTAGTTTTCTAGTTTATTGCTACAAGCTATCTTTAGTGCAGCTGCTTTTGTTTGTTTCCATCCATGCTTGTTCCATCGCCAAAATGATGATCCTGGGTTGAGTGAACGCAAAGGATTTGTGCACACCAACAAAGTCACATCTGTTAATCACATGGCATTGAAGTGTGTATGTAAGAATAACAAAGAAGAAATGTAAAACAATTTTAATTGTTGAGAGCTGTGTTAGTTGAATGAATATATATACAGAAAAAAGAAAAGTCAATTTAATATCAGATTGATCAGAATACTGATTGTATTCTGTCGGCATAATGAACCCATGCATTATATTACAAAGAAAATCATTTGGAAGGAATAAACCTTTTTTCACTGCTTCTGAGGCATGTTTCATTTAGAACTGATTGCATGTAATAAAATTTTAAAAAAAAAGTGAAAAGATATGAACAGACATTTTATATCTAAGAAGAGCAGCCACAGTTGTCTTCAAGCTCCTAATCAGCCACTCAACCAATCTGAAAGGATCAGACAAGCTGGTGGGGAGTTGGGTATCATTGTGTGCACCAGACTGAATGTGCAGAAGGTAAAGAATAAATGGTCTACATGCAGCTTCATGATGCTATAACCACAATGGCCACTATTATTACCAAGTATAAAGTTCAGTATGTAGATGCAGGAAGAAATGTAATCCCAAGTTGGTCAAATACTAGAAAACAAGCCAAAGAAGCCATCTGAAACCCTCCAAGGCTTGCTTCAAGGTTAAGATGCATCATGTTCTGATTGCAAAATGGGTCACATTTTGAACCTTTCTGGGCTCCATAGATGGCAAGGGCCAGCTGGACCGAGGACATTTTCATCACTGACAGAAAAACACAAACAAGCCAGACTGAAGTTTTCAGAAACACATGTTAACAATCCCTGAAGTTTTCAAAAGTACTTATTTTGGACTGATGAGACAAAACTAAAGTGTTTTGTCATCTGCTTCATAAAAACAGTAGAGGAAATGAAACACAGCAAGATTTTCATGCCAATCTTCCCCTTCTGACAAACTTAAAGACAGACTGAATATTGGGATTTCTCTTAAGATCATTTTAATAGCCATTCCTGTTGTGTGGTGTGCTAAGACTGATCTAGTCTGCCAGGATGCTCCGATCTAAAATCGGGAATATTCAACATTTGTATATTTGGGCCAAGGCTGCATTGTCTGTTGAATGTGATGTTGAGAAATCAGAAAGTAAAGTGACAAAGACATGGAAGGGAATATAAAATAAAAAAGACAAAACAACTGCTGCACAACAAAAGCATGGCAATGTTACAAAATATTGTATTTGTGTACAAATTTTGTATATGTTTGTATGACGTCTGTATATTATTAATTTACACACACATGCATGCAAACTCATGTTTAGTACTTCTAATTTTCTGTGCACTTCTTCAAGAATTCTGGGGTCAACATATGCTATAATTACCTGGATGATAAGAAGCCACAATAATGACATAAGGCATGAACTGACAGCAATCCTTCGGGACAGAAACACGGCACCCTCCCTGTCCTGGACCTGATGGATTAGTCAAAGTCTGCAGGGTTACAGGGAGATGGGCCAGCTCAAAGGGAAGGAGGGGGTTGTGAACACCAAGGAGTGTTTGCTCCGTCTCACCTCTGCTGGCCTTTGGGGTGGACAGTGATAGGATTGGGTCTATCTGAGCCAGAGGGTAGTTAATGAATGAGGGTGTGATATTTGCATGCGTGTGTCTGTGGAGCTGCTGACAGTGCGAAGAACATGTGTTATGAATTTATCAGAACGGGCGCCTGGGCCGTCATCAGGAGCACCAGGGTTCATTTCCAAATATTCTGGACTGCTGGGATGAACGGCATGCATGACAGCTACCTGACCCCTCCCCACACACACACCTCCCTCCACCATGACAAACACACACATCGACAAGCTGGCCCAGTGCTCGACACTTTAGACTGATTGGGTGAGCAACTGCAACAGCTGGCTGAGGATTAAGGCATGGCCAGATTCAGTGTGTATGTATTTCTGTGTGTGTGTGTGTGTGTGTGTGTGTGTGTGTGTGTGTGTGGAAGGGACTGCCCGGTCCCTCTGGCACCTGTCATCTAAACCCAATCCTTGTCCTCCTAAGCTTGGTGGATGAGCATAACCCAGACCTCCTCTGGGACCCTGTTCTCCTGTCCTAAAACAGCGTCAGGCTGAGTTGATGAGTTCAGCTGGGTGGCAGGGCCAAGCTAGGGGGCAAATCGGGGGCAGCTAGGACTGAGACTACAGATGAAGAGGGAAGGGAAGTTTGGATCCACACAGATGTTAAGAAAACAGCAATAAACTGAAAACTAGCTTAAATAAGAGCATGAAAATGATACAGTAACAACCGCTGGGTTAACCCTCAGGGAGAAAATTATGGGAGCCAAACAGCTTATGTGGATCAAACCCATATTAATGGGACTTATAACACATGAGGGTGAAAAGGGTCTGACAATTTTACGCCTACATCTGTGAAACAGCATGACCACATTCACTGAGATACTGGTGAGAGAACACACACCGAGTCCCAATTTGGGATTCATTCTGCTGAGAGAAGGCAACACTCAGCTCTCAGCACCCAGCCTACCACTTGTCTGATGACTCTATTTTCAGATCCCCCACCCCCAGACCCAGCACCAGTGCATCTTCCTCAACACTCTGTAGCCTGTAGACTTAACACACTCAGAAATCTTAATGCCAAGCAGAGCCACATAGAAATGCAGAATGCAAAATGCAGCAGTTAAAAATACAAGAGCAAGCGGGTTCTGGGTTCGAATCCCGGCCGGCTTTTCTTCTGCATGGACTTTGCATGTCCTCCTCCTGCATGCATGGGTTCTCTCTGGGTACTCTGGTTTCCTCCCACAGTACAAACTGATGTGTTAATTGGTTCCTAATTGTCCTAGGTAATGGATGAGTGTGAATGGTTGTTTGTCCTGATCATCCCTGTGTGCCTCTGTAATAGACTGAGTGTACCTCATCTTTCGTCCAATGACAGCTGTGGAGTATCAGAGAATCCTGCTGTCACCCCCCACAGTCAAATGGTAACGCTGCAGATTCCCATTGTCTTCTAATCCACAGGTTGTTGGCCATATCTCTTGATGTTTGAGATTTACAGTAATAATTACAATATGTAAGCTTTAAAACTATTGCCTGCTTATAGCTGCTGAAACTTCCCAAAAAAATGGTCACGTCTGATTAATAAAATCTCAACTGTTCCCAACAAAAAAAAAGTTATTATATTTTTAGCTTTGCCATCATAATTCCAGCAAGTTTTAGCTGAGCAAATCTTCGTTCTATAGCAGCTTTCACCAATACAAATCAGTAAGAAATCACCACAAAAACATACTATGGTCTTTTAATGATTACAATCTTTATTCAGGACTGGTTTTGGGTTTGGCTCTCCAGCTGCAGAATAAATACCAATAATCACTTCTGAACATTTACCTCCTGAACTGTGGAGTTTGAATGTTTGCATTTATACTCTTAGCAGGGAAATGAGTAATGACCACATATAGCCAGCCAATAGAAGATGTTGCATAGACTGTCCAGTTGTGAAGGGAACAGAGGCAACATGCGCTAGACATCAGATAACTCCTAATGGGATAACTGCGGGGGTGTCCGTGTGTGTGTGGGTGGGGGGAGGGGTGATTGGTTTCTGTCACTTTATGACCTTTTCAGAATACAAAGCAGATGACATAAATCAAGCTGGACACAGGGGCTGGATTGATATGAAAATAAACAAAATGCTTTTATGGATTGATCTCTTTAAGCCTAAAAATTCACATTTTCATTGTGTCATCATTCAACCATAAGGTTCAAGATGTTGGCATGCTGACCTCCTAGAGCAAATGGTTCAACAGCACAACCTATTCCACTTTAAGTACTCCATATTCTGTCAGAAGTAAACTGTGGCATGTCGACGCTGTACCTGTGGCTAAGACTGATTGACTAGACAACACAAGACTTCATCTGACAAACTGCTTCCCACTTTAGGAATAAAACTGAACATTTCTGGTTAGCTACACAAGGTGTTAAAGTATCTAAGGGGAGCAGAAAAAAACATTTTCTCATATTTGTTCCAGTTTCACACAAATTCCAAACTGAACTCCAGCTTCTGTGTTTAAAATAATTCATCCAGCAGCTGTTGACTCACTTCTGTGTGCCTGAGACGAAGACATTAACAAGCATGAAAAATTTAAGGATTATTGCGGATTACAAAAAAATGCATTACATGAAATGTATTTTTAGTGACGTGCAGATTGTCCTTTTGTGTCCAGCATGAGTAACGCTGGGAGGTTTAGTCACATTCGGCCTTCTACTGCTGTGTCGGATTGGCTAGTTTAATCAGCTGTGCATGAAGGGGTGTGTGTGAGTGTGTGTTTGTGTGAAGTCAGGTCTTTCCTGACCCTGGGCAGATCAGTGTGATGGAAAGCAGAGCATAGCTCTGCTTATTATCGCCCAGCGCTCACAAACACATGCACACACACATACACCCCCCCACACACTTATGTACATACATATGCAGCTAGAAAAGAACACTTGTAAGAAATATGGATGCGTCGCTTTACTGTGGATTGATCCACTTCATCTACTGGGTTAAACTATACCATATGCATAAAGCAAGTTTGACATGCAGATCTCCATCCCTGTCAGCTTCTGACCACAGACAGTTTGTGTTACACCTCAGAGGATCAAAACTTTCTCTCAACAGAACCTTTGGTGTAAAGATCCAGGAGAACAGTCATTACACAAAAAAGAATAACTGGAGAAATAAAATGTTCCCACGCTAGCACACATTCACACCCAGGAATTTCTTCACCTTGCCTAGAGAGAGGGGTGAACCTCTGGAAGACAAGCAGAATCCTCAAAATGAATGCTGCTTTGCACAGGCTGGTAGCAAACGTTCCAAAGTTTGACTATAAATGTAACTAATTCAGCTAAAGACTGGAAAAAGATCATAAAACTGGTGATTCACAGAGGGGAGGAACATTTTAAACAGGCTGTGAATCAAATGTTTGGCTTGGGTCACTGTGTTTCTGGTGTAATGTAACAAAGACAAGTGAACAAAGCTGTTTTACTCTCTGGATGATGCTGTTGGTTTAATGAAGAACTTCATTATGACAGATACTTTGATATGCTATCAGAAAATGTTGGTAGTTTCCACTCAGGTGCATCAAAAATCTGGGGCAAATTCAAACAAAATGTTCAGCTTGTATTGAGGAAAGATCTGGGTAGACCGAAGAAAACTTCAGTGTCTCAAATCTATATGACTTGAAAATAGATGATGGACAGAAAAAGAAATGGGCAGAAACAGGAATCAATGTTTGTGGCTAAACTGTGAGACGGAAGACAATAACATCTCTGAATAGGAAGGCCAAACTAGAACCATCAATAAAGCTGAAACAAAAGGTCCAAAGCAGCTAATGACAACGAATGAGTGAATGAAGAAGAGATTTTCTGATGACTCTGCATGCACCGAAGAAACAAAGCCGGTATGTTGAATGAAGGAAAGCATTTCCACATGGGCCTCATGTTGGGTTACGTAGTGACCTTCACAGGGAATGCCCTGTTGGAAACTGGAACATTAGACGCTATTATCATTCAATCATTCTAAAGTAGGCTTGGAGATGATAAAGTGATTTTAACGCATCTGCCCACTAAGCACACAGCTCAATGAGAGTCCAGACATAAATCAAATTAAAAACTGAAGACATATTTGATAAAAAGGCTCTATCCAGAAAAATTTACCTGTTAGTAAGGACGTTGATTGATAAAGAAAATAGTTTTTATAGCTCCTTCCCCACAGCAGAGCAGAGCCTGCCATAAATGTTCAGGCTAATTGGCATGACCACAATCAGTTGTCTTTCCGCCATTAGCATGGCTGCAGCAGTCCAGTAATTTTGAGCAGTATGTGATTGACAGCCCTAAGACACGCCTCCTGGCTCTGATTAGTTGTTTTTAAGTGGGAGTGATGTATTTTTTCAGACGAAAGTAGGACCACAGGAAAGAGTCAGAGCCACAGATTATGATTCATATTATATTGTCAGGAAATAGTGATTGTTTTAACACACATGTGATGTGCCAAGGGCCATGCCAGAGGACAAACAGAGAAAAATCAGAAAAACAATCAATTTCTGAGAAAATACTTATTTTCGCTTTTCTGCTAAATATACTTGTTGAAGACATAAAGAAACCACCCCATGCTTTAAATAGCAGTTACTGAGGGTTTGAAATAGGAAACATTGTGTTTGAATTAAGCTTGTTCAGGGAGTAATTTAAGCCTGCAGTTCATTGCTTTGTCAGGAAGGGGAAACACTTAGCCGATTAGCATGTGGTCCCTGAATGGCTGTTCACACAGCTATTGTGGACTTTAGTCAATATTCTGGGTAAAGCATCACTATTTATTTAAGCAGTTGGGTTTCTGTTATTGAGCCAAGACAAACCAAGCTGAACACATTGCTCACAAACTGAATTGTAGCTTTTATAACATGTTGCTATGGCAATACCTACACATCCCACTGTAGCTGTGTCGCTGCAACACAAAATATCAGAAGCTATCGGTACCACAATGTTTGAAAAAGACAGCAAAGTGGAGAAAATCCACAACTTTGAGTGAGAGTCAAAGAGAGTTCTCCACTCGGGACGCTATCGGACTAATTTGGAGATGCTGTAGGAAAAATTTCAGTTTCTCGTCTTGGGACGAGAACAGAACTTTTGAAGATTTTAGAACACTATTAAGATACATAGCACTACATAATGTTTTGTGAAATGTATTTCAGACTTGCAGCCAGCTTCTCTTATTTACGGGTCTTAAAGATGCACTCTCCTCCTCACTGCTGTCAATTGACTGATGGGATGGATTCACCTGGCTGTTGTGTCTGTCCCCCTCTTTTTTCACATAATGGTATGATCCCATATTCTCACAAGTGATTGGCTATTAGGCTGCCATGCTAATCAGAACAAAGTTCTGCTATGAAGAAGGCTACTCTGTCATAAACGTTCAACGTTCATGACGATGTACGGGTTTTCTGAATGTTTGATGCTTGAAGCCACTGCAGAGAAAAAGATGATTTTGCCACAGATTTTCTGCTGAAATGAATTAAAATGAAAATGATGTATACTATTCAATGAAAATAATTCTTATAGTTTCACCAAAATCAAATTATAGCCTCCCTCAGTCTACTAAGGTTCAGCGTTCACAGACCATTCCATGGCAAAGGCTCACAAGACAGAAGCTAGTAGCCTTGTTGGAAAAACAGACAGAAGCTGAAAACCTCTAAAAATATATATTTCCAGCTAGATAAGCCAGATGAAAACTTGCTAAAAATAGCTTTTGTTTGTACATCTTCCCAGACATTGTCTACCTGTTGGCAGTCAACAGCGAGGGGTCACACAAAGCAATGTAACTGAACAGTCTTTGTGAACACTTTCAGGTTGCAAAGCAAGTTTGGGGAAAACTTTAAAAGCTGTTATCACAGAATTTTAGAATCCAAATTTGCAACATTAAAACAGCCATTTCTTCTTAATTTCTTGTTTTGATTTTCATGCGTTTGACATCATTGGAAAGCTTAGAATCCTTACTTTTAGAATCTGTAAAAACGACAGAGGAGATTTTCCTGCCTTTGCTGCGGTCAGTCACATATTTAAAAAACATCTAACATTTAATAAAAGTTACCGATTATAGCTGGTGTTTGTGCAGATGTCCTTTACATTGGAGATCTATATTATAGATACATAAAATATGGTTTCTAAATAATTTTTGTCATCCAAAGGAATTTATTTGAAATGCAACTAAAATGTGACTACTTTTAAAAAAGTAGAATTTCTCTGAATATTTTGATAAAGTCAATTTTTTTTTTTCTTGAGTTTTTGCTGCACACACTAGCTATGTTTTTTAAGTCACCAACAGTCATTTGTTATCAAGGCTTCAACGTCTACGTTTCTCCACTCTCCACAAAGAGTGTGAGAGGAAACCAGGCCTTCTGGAAAAGTGTTGCTGTGATGCCTCCACTTGATATGAATACACACATCTGACTCATTTTCCCGGCCCAGAGAGTTCACCACTTCAAGGCAATGATTTACTTGTTCAAATCCTCCCTCTTGTTTGATCCCATGGGGAGCTGGAGCAGAAGTGAGGGCAAAGCTAGGTTACAATGTATGTTTTTGCCATCTTTCCCCTCCCTTCTCTACCTCTCTGGCTCTTCTGCTTAGTTCGGCCATTTTGTAATTTATAGCTGTCATAAGGCTCGCCGTCGGCCACGAACAGTGTGGGATTATATGAATCGCTGTCTGCTGGCATATTTCATGAAGAAGATCAAACAAGGCTAAGTGATTTCTTTTTCTGAGGGCCATAACTTTTAGTGAAGCTTCTTTTCACAGCATTGGTGGGAATGAACTTGCAAGTCCTTGTTCTAAAGCATCCAGTCAACTTTGAATTTATGTATACACACACATACACACCCGCACACAGACACACACGCCTACACGCTCACATACACACAGATATATACATGTATAATGTATACATGCGTATATATATATATATATGCATATATATATATATAATTATTATTATTATTAATATATAATATTAAATATTAATTTAATATTAAATATATAATATTTAATATAAAATTTATAACATTTTATATTAAATGTTATAAATTTAATATACATTTATATTAAAATTTATATAAATTTTATATATATAAAATTTATTCTTCAATATGAATTTATTTATATTTATTAATTTACCTGATACTAATTTATCAGGTAAAGATCAAGCTAATGTTATTAGACGATGCACATTGCATCAATATAATAATTTCTATGCTCCCATACACAATATTAAAACATGAGTACTTACATCTTTCAATATTGAAGTAATTGAATTATGTCTGCTTTTATTTACATATTTTTGGCCACATTTTTAAAAATAGAGCTGCACTATATATCGAATCTCCAGCTTTATAGCTGTATTAATGAGTGCAATATTGCAAAAACAAAGGACAGGCTAGATGAAATATTTTGCAGAATATTATGTTGCAGGTTTCATGGATTCATCCACTGCATATCTGTAAAATATTTGGCCAGTCGTTTGGGCTCTAAGTGCCCTTAATGTCTACACCACATGTCAGCTTTTAGAGGCTGAGATACTACAGCTGATGGAAAGTGATGGAAAAGTTGTGTAAACGTTGTCCAGTTATAATGCAAATTTAAGGCCCAAATGTAGTCTATTAAGAATTTAATTGTGCAACATTAACTGACAAAACCTCCATGTTGTGCAAAGACATCTGTACTGTTAATTTGGCTACACTTATATGTACAATGGTCAAACAAATGATTGCTCGGAGCAACTATCAGATACTCACCTCTTGAGAAAATATTAGAATATTATAATTAACTTATCCTAAAAGTCTTCACTCTAGAATAAAACTTAATGTCAATAATTTGCTATTTATTCTTGCCGGGTCACGAGGGGGTGGTTGCTATCTCCAGCATTGCTGCAGTAAACTCAGAGCATTCACGCTCTGCATATATGAAGCAGCTTCTTTATGTTTCCCTCACTCATCACTGTGTTTCTTTTTGAGAGTTAATGTACTAATTTGGTTCAGTTAGATTTGACTTTTCTTTTTATTCTACTGATTGTATTCCATCTTTGTTCCACTTATTAGCCATACCCTGCTGTGAGGTCAACCCCGTTGTCTCAGGCTCTGTCCGCACTAACACATGTTTTCTCCGTGGGGATAAACAGACTTTTTTAAAAACTCTGTTTGCGCTTTATATCTAAGGACTGTATAATTATGTCCAGGTCCACCTAATGCATACCCACAATCACTCTCAGTAATTTTATCAAACCTTAATGTTTTGTCACATTCACCATGCTTTCTCATGGTCTCCTCTCACGCTGTCAATGACAGAGGAGAAAAAATGAATAATAAAAATATTTTTTCAGTGACCACATCAGAATCCTGAGACTATGAGAAGGGAGCTAATGATTAGGTTGATGACAAGGGTTAAATTGATATGATGCTAATAAAGTATTTCTTTTCCACTGATTATGGAGAAAATTGTACATATTTATTGACATGCCAAACAAACAAACAAAAGTGGATAAATGGTCATTGATCCTCTTTTTTCCATTGTTTGATTATGCCTAATTGATTTCCTATCACACATATTACTTAAATAAAATAAATTTAAAAATAACCTATGAGGCACAGGAATAATTCTGAGTAAACTGCAGGTATCAGGCGTAGCTATAGATGCAGACTGATTTTGTTTGAAAACAGAGAGAAATGATCTATATTAAAATATGTATAGTAGAGTATCTGGTGATTATTTGTCAGTCTTTTTAAGTGGCATGTTGATTATATCTCTGTTGTTCAGACACTGTTTAATTGTCATGTTTGTCTTTTAATAATAATTATGTTCTGGTTATGAAAAGACTAAATGCAAAATAAAAAAGTAAAGCCCAACAGCCTCAAAAAATTAGTAGAGTTTGTGCTTCATAGTAACATGCAGTATCTTCTCCATTATTAGAGTGCAGTTTGCATGTCTTAGCCAAACTGCATGTCAGTTTGGCTAGCTCCCCATATACGCCCCCTATATACACACAAAGAAAACCTAAAATAAAATAAAACTGAAGGAGAGATAAATTCAGTCTAAAACACATGGACGGCCATTTGTGCACCTTTGCACGCAAACAGCACCAAAGAGGGCCGATGAGAGGCTGGAGCAGTTTTTCTGCAGCGCTGGTGTCAGCACTGAGAAAACAGAGGCCAGTCGTTGACGTACCAGATATATGAGTGTTATTCTTCCTCTGTGTATATGTGTGTGTGTGTGTATATTCCTGCTGGGACTCCCCTCGGCTAAACCAAACCTCCTACACCTTCTCTTCCTCTGAACTTCATCTCTCTTTCCCTCTTTCTGTCTCAGTAAAAAAGGATTAATGATCCATCTGAGTTCCCTCCATCCTCCCTGACTTTCTCACAGAGCAGATGAAAATGAGGAAGAATGAAGACAGCTCGCTTTGTCAACCATCTTTCATTCATCTTCACCTTGGGAGTTTAAAAAAACTAAAATGTATCCTGGAAAGCGCTTTTCACTTTGCAAACCGAGTAAGCTCAATAGCAGAAGCTAACCTTGGTGTCAATAGCAGCTAATGGTTAGTCAGTTGCTGGATTCTCACAGTGTTTAGAAATCACTCTGGTGCTGTTTCTGCTTTATGTCAATTACACAACATGTTGCATCACAGACATTTTAGAAGTGGTGACGGCTTCTTCACTGCTGTTGGAAGCGAGTGTTGTCAGCCAGCCTGGCAACAAGTCTTCATTTGCCAACACAATAAGGCAACTAAGGAACTACGTACTTATTTCAAAATAATAGTCTTAAATGGAGATACAACTGGTTTTCAAGATTTAGGAACACATCTTTATAACCTGGGCTCACAACAATAGTTAACATTTATTTCATCAAAGTCATGCTGACAACTGAATACTGCTCTATGAAGCAGACTTTCACTTTGAGGAGTGTAGGATATTTAATATCTGCTGGCACAAGATCTCCTCACAGCCCTCATCATTCTAAAATGTAAAGTATAAAGACAGAAAACCTCTGTGAAGCAACAGCAATAAGACTGCGTTTTGACATAGCAACTGGTGTGACAGAGAGTGAACCTAAAATTTCACCATTTCAAGAGACATTGTCTTCAGAAACATCCATGTATCATAAAATAAAAGAGTCAACACTGACCTGTTGGAGTCCGTCCCATTTCACCAGCAGGACCACATGGAAAAGACAAACAGATTGAGAGTGATCAGAGGAAGGTTGAGAGACACATGTTCACCATGCTGGATGTGCCACAAGAACAAGCAGAGTGGATTCACAAATCACAGCCTAATTAGTGCTGCACTCCAGGTGGTGACAGTTCAACTCTGTGGGGAGCAGGGCCAGCCGTGTGTGTGCGTGGTGTGTGTGTCAAGTGTCAAAGACCCGCAGTGTGACAGTCTCATGAGGTTAGCACCTCATCACCTTTTGACCTCATGAGACTGTCACACTGTGAGTAACATTATAGACGCATTGTTTTAACATGGGGAGGCTGGTAAGAGCAGGAATGTGTTTGATTTTACAACATGTAGTTTGCAGTAAGTTAACACTATGATAAAAATAAACTATAACACATTTATATCTGTCTGAAGCTTAGAAACATGCTATTCTATACATATATATATATATATATATGTAAAACAATCATTCAGAATCTTGTTTGATTCATTTGAATAATAATTCATACAGCTAGAGAAAGCTTAGCTTAGATAAATATCAGTGGCAGACAGCTTCTGCTTTTAACCGGCGACAGTAAGAGTATTACTACGGCCCACATCCTGTTAAAAATAAGGGATGTAGGATATGTTGGTATTAACATCAGTCCCATGTTTATTGTTGTTTATTTTCGTCTTGCTGACATTTGTGTGTATTAAAGGAGGGTTAGGGGAGGAGTTTGTCCATGTGGTGTTTGTGTGGTCATGTGACAGTGAAAGTAATACAGTGCAAGTTTGTGGGGTGTTTAACTGAAGCAGTGAAACAATGTCAGCAATGATGTCATCTTTCCACAGTATCGAAACGGTAGAAAAATATATAGAATAAATGTAACATCTGGTAATGTCAGTCATTGGTCATAAAAACACTATTAATAATGGATTTTGATATCGGTCAAAATGTTCATATCGGTGCGGAGAATGAAAACTGTTTCATTCTCTCAGTGACTCATTCATAAATCAGAAGTGCAGTTGGTCAAATTCTTTCCATCTCGTCCAGTAATGGCAGGATCTGTCAGCTGATGCGGGTCTGTGACCACCATGGTGGGTCTGGGAGAAACTCAGGCCAGCTGATTTCTATCCTTCACCACATTGGTCCTTTCACAAAACACAGAGATGCCTTCCACCTTATAAAAGGGGCTAATACATGCAACAAACTATACACACTCACAACATAAGGGAGACTTGGGGTAATTAATAAAGCAATAAACATTACAATGAGGATGGAGTACGTGGGAGAACCTATTTGAGAACACAGAAACTCAGAATAGAAAGACCCCAGCCAGGATCAATCTGTGAACCAGGAGGATTTATAACTCCACTATGCAGCCCTTTACAAAGCTTAAACAGACTGCTCCTATAACTGAGGTGTCTACTATTAGCAAACAAAAGCACATGGTCAAACAGATCCCAGCAGAGAACGATACCCTCCACTGGGTGAAACTTTCCCTCCACAGCAGCCAGACCACCTAGCAATGGGAGCCTGGTGACAAGTGCTCTGATTATTATGCCTGCACTCTCTGCCAGGGATAAATTTAAGTGTTCCCATAAAATCCAAAAGAAATAAGACTTGGGAATGGCCTGGCCTGTGTCTGTGTGAGAGAGGGGAAAAGTGAGTGTGTGCGTGGTTGGGGTCTCCTCTGGTCAGTGCTGTCGCACAGTCCGGGGGATAATAATAGGATGTGCTACAACTAACTGAGACCAAAGCTGGACTTCCCACGTCTCCCACTCGCTGGTGGCACTTGTGCTATTCTATAAACACTTGCCCACCCCACGTCCCACTTTCCTCATGCAACCCATCCCTTATGCTCACATCTCGTGCTTTGCCTACATAAGGCACCTCCCTAGTGCATAAAGAAAACTGTTAAAAACATGGGGACATTGCAGACAACTCTCATATCTCCCAAGGAAATGTGGATTTGTTGTTTATCTTTGATTAAAAATAACTTTGGGAAAAAGCCGATCAATACTTTCCCTGTGACAAAAGGAACAAGGGGGAGAAGGGAGTTTGGTGGAGGAGGGCAGCAAATAGAAGGGGAGGAAAAAAGCGTGAGAATTTTGACGACATTTAGAAATGTGTGTCTGTTTGCGTGTGACGGGTTGCTTGGAGTCATTCCCATGGCCTCATACAGTAGCCCTGACACAGCTACTGACTGCTCTGATGTTTTAACACTGACAAAAATGGCTGACTTACACAAATAGCAGGACAGTAAAGGGCTTAGAGGAGATGCTGGGATCCTTGTATGCTATATAAAGGCCTTCTGAGGAGGGGAGCACTGCGAGGCCAGTCCTGCCTGTGCTTTCCTTGGCTTCTTTTAAAGGATCTGAGTATGGTTTCTGTCAGAGATGCACGTCCATTTTTCACCCCATTAACAACTATCATTACCAGCCCAACTGGAGGTTATAATTGAGCCAGCTATGGAAAAGAGTTGTCAAAACACAATTAAATTCCAAACTACGGTGAGAGAGAACAGCTATAATCATATTGCCGTCTTTCCTTTCCCAAAAATAGGGAAGAAAAACATGAAAACCATTATTTTACATTGGAAGGGTTTGAAGGGGAGATTATATAGACGGGTGATCTGAGTGGACTAAACGATAGGGCTACTGAAAACATAACAAATAGTCACTCTTGGTGTCATGGATGAAGAATGGACATATTATAAGCCTTGCTCAAGGATAAAACGGCAAGATTTTTAAAGAGGCTCAATTTGGAGAGGCTTCAAATACAGTCACAACCACTAAGGGCTGCAAGATGAATTATAATAGTGGGAAGTACTATTCCATGATGAGGAAACTACTTATTCTTTGTCAGAATGAGAAGACTGTAAAAATCACCACCACAATTTATATTAGGCTCAGTGACCTGATAGAGAGAAACTCTGCAGAGTCAAACTGCTGAAAAAGATCATTTTCACTTGGGTTCCTACAGAACTCAACATGAAGCAGCCTTTAGCAACACACATTGGCCTAATCATCCCAATATGTTCCTTACCTAGTGAATGGATATTAATTTTTTGTACAATTCATTTTTAACTCTTGGACATATAGGTACAAAATCCACTTCACCCATTGCAAAGGAGGTGAGAGGATGAATTGGGGGCAGCCCCCTCAGTTGGAATCCAAATTTGCAAGTAAGTTAGGTTTCAACTAAATTTTAGTCAGAACACCAAGTTTCAAGGTTAATAATTCAATTTTATAAATTTGGGCTATAAAAAATATATAATAATAATATACTTGCATTTGAAAATTATTCACCACACCCCTAAAAACAAAATTTTTTTGTCACTTGTAAAGTGAACAAAAACTATAAAGTTTTATAGGCACAAGAGTGTTCAGTCATTTTGGACCTTTGATTACTACAGGTTGGTCACATGTAATGGAATGGATATTCAGCATAAAACAGGGAGAACAGGAGAATAGATTTAGCTGTTTTTTTTTGGTAATATAAAGACAATACACCTCAAACTAAAATAAAAAAAACATTGTAAATTGTTTAACATCAAAGCTTTGAAGGTCAAAGTGTTAAGTTTGAGTTGTATATGAAAACACTTCTTCCTTCTAATGCTCTTGTTCTGCTGTCACTTGATGAAAAGTGAGATGCTTTCTTTATAGCAACATCTGTTGTTTAAGTTGAGAAGTTCAGTGATGGCTGAGTAAAGTTGGTAAAAGGGCGGCGGAGAAACCTACAATATGTTTGGCTTGCTATGCTACAGCAGTTCCTAAGGTAAATCAGGATTGGTGCCTGATTGCTGTCGAGGTCATATGGTTCCATACATAAAGCTACTAAAATTATTTAAGGCTCAAACCACAAAACAGCTAGATTTAATGTGTGCTTAACTTCAAATACACTGAATGTAACATCATTAAAATGCTAGGTTCAATGCATTTGACATTATATTTTATGATGTGATGAATTTGGTTTTGTCCACTTCCTTAATCTGCTCAGTGAAACGCATGCTTTCATAAATTGGTCCCTCTACCAAAAATCAAAGAAACTGTACAATGGTAGAAACTTGAACCCATTCAGCAGGAACACTAAATATCAGAGTCTTGGTTCAGTGCCTCAGTCTTTGACATCTGGCAGCACCGTGCTGTGGGTGTGTTCAGTCCTCTCTTTGGGATACTGTCAGTGCTGGAATTAGTGATACAAGCATTTCCAAGTTATCATGTCTTTGTTTATGATACTAGGATTTCTCCACAAATGTTTCCCAAAGTCAGTGTCTTCAACCCAGACACCACTGATCTTCTCCTCTGTGAATTTCCATGTTTAGTGTTTAAATGTTAAACATGACATGCAGTAGAGTTTCATCATTTATACAACACCGACATATACTGTGCTGTCAAAAGTATCCACTGATTGTGCTGTGTGAGCTACAGTAATGTGCTTGAATAAAGTACAAGAATAAAGGCTACTGAACTATATAGTCCTGGTGGGGTGTGTGTCTGCTGACATAAAGCAGAGAAGGTTGGCTAGTGGAGGGGAGCTGCAGGCCTCTCTGCCTCTGTAATCTGGCTTGATTTATAGAGGCTAGCCCCTGCATTCCCCTTCCACCTCCACACTCACACACTGGGCCTCCTCCACTGGAGACAGCCTGGCGCACACATGCATACACACGCGTACACAAACACACACACAGAGTCATGTGGATTGACACACCAACATATCCAGGCAGCACGGTCTCAGTTGCACAGTAGTGCATGTAACTAAACCACATGTCTCTGTTGCTTAACCAATTACAGTAATTAAAGTTTTTATTTCAGCCATTTTTAAAGTTTTCATTCACAAGTCAAAAATAGCAGTAGCAAAAAAGAAAAAACAAAAACAAAATGGAATTATACAGAAATAGATAATAAACAATATTTGAATTTCTGTCACTAGCAGGGTTTTTATGCCTTGACTTTTTTATTATACATACATCGTTACCAAAATCAAATCAGCAGCACCTTTCCTTTATATTTTTCTAAATAATATCTCAAATGAATTCAAGCTGAGTCTAGAGACAAGTTCATAAAATAAAATGAAATAAAAATCTGAATTAAACTTTGCTGTATTTGTTTAGCAAATGATTTTTTTACATCTCTTAAATTTAGAGTTTAGCTTGAATTTACCTTGTCAAAACTATTATTCCACATATGAACTCCACTAACCGAGGAACAGGCTTATTTTTTTATTTTGCACAACAGTTTGGATGTATGGTGTTTTAAGCGACAGTATAACATATAAAGTCATTTTTTATGTAGAAAAGATTTTATTTTATAAAATATTGATATTTTAGCCTTTATTTTGAGAAGTGTCATTCCCAAAATGTCTGATATCATACCCTCTTTATATGTAAACAGTTTAGTATCAATGATTCTCATGAGTTTTACATAATTTTTGATATGCTTGTTAGTTAATGTAACAAATTTTGTTTTGCCATAATTCATGATAATTTATTGTTTGCTTTGTTTGTTTCCTTGGGATAGGTTTTTGCATAGGACTTTTTTTAAAATAATAAAGCCTTATCAATATTGATTTAAAAAAAAAACAGCCATAAACTGTGTTAATGTCTCCAGCAACATGTTCAGGTGTTCTACATTGAATGTGTTTATAAGTACGATTCATAAATTTCTGGTTTTGAAAAGAAATTAGAAAAACTACAAAAACTGTTAAAAGGTCAATGGTGTCATTTATAAGAAGACTATATACACTACAAATATGTCACCAATTACAGCAGCTTTATAAGATGTTATTCTACTTGGTTTAATAATTATTAGAAAAAAGCTGGTGCTTTGTGAAATTTGTGGGTTTTTATTGTGTTGAGACTTAACAAGACAATGACATCGTCACCACAAACAATTTGAACCTTATTGTAGTTCTTTGGGTTAAGTACACATGCTGAATACACGTAGAAACACATTGTTCCTGGAGTTTACTAGTTATTTAGGTGTTTTTTTAATGATTGATTTCTAGAGTGATACTTTGAACAGTTTCACATACAGTATATATTTAATTTTGGTGCATGTTAAGCTGTATCTATGTATGAAACGACTCGTCCTCCTTTTCTTTTGAGCCTATAGAACACATCTCCACTTCCATGTTACACTCTGCATCTATGCCAAGCCATGTCTCAGATAAAGTAATTACATTAAACTTTTTGAACTGACACAGATATTATTTGATTTTTGTAAAGTCCCTACAAAGACTCCGGCTGTTAAAGTGGATGATAGATTTTTATTGAAAATCATTTTTATTGTCACATCACTATTAAGCGGTTTTAAAGTTCACATTTTCATACGAGGTTTTCATACCTGACCGTTCAACCCACAAATTATTATGTTCAGGGTCTCAAATTGGGAACAAACAGTCCCTCCTCAAGCCAAGTCATTTAAACAGAGAGCAAACCACTGTATTACACACCAGAAAAAGACTAAGGTTCAGGTATTTAATATTTATTTCTTATGCAGAGTGAATATATTTTATTTTAAGAAACAAGTTGAAATAAAAAAAACCAAACAAATTTCTTGAAGAGCAAAATCGTCATAACAACAGTATTGATGATAATAAAGGTTGATATCGCACAGTACTCAAATCTGTAGTTAAGGTTTGCGACAGGATGCAGAAACCACCATGCAAGATGAAAGCTGAACCTTGACACCATTACTTCCTCCAACAGTTAGTAGGTAATAACAGCACTCCTTACATGCACTAATAGAAGAACATGCTCCATATAGTAATATTTTTGTCTAAAACCAAGCATGTTTTTGTAAATACATGTTTTAATTAGGCTTAATTTATAAATTTATGATGAGAGGATTTTTCAGATCAAATAAAGCTTTGGTGGTAAAGGGAACATATCATGCAAAATTGACTCTTTCAAGTTCTGTTCTAGTGTGAATTAACGCACACAGTTCCTTACGTCACTCCTCTATTAACACTTTAACAGCATTTTTACCAACGTTAAACTGAGAAGTAGCTTGTATAATGAGCTCACCAGATGTGCAGTTCCACCAGGTATTTGCTAATTGCTGCTGGCTAGTCTGAAGGAGCTGAGTGGGGGAGCTGTGGGGAGGACTGCTCTGTGAGGTGGAAGTGCAGAAGCTTGGAAAATGCAGCTCTAAGGAGGAGCTTCGTCTGCAAAGCATTTTGCACAGCTGAATGGTTGCCATGGAGATTTAAGGATTTCTCAAACATGCATGAAAGAATTAAAGCAACACTCCAGGTATGTTTTTGATGTGGGAATACCGTTATAACATGATGTAAAGCTCCAAAAGTTGATTTTATATGATACTTCCCATTTAAATTATTCACAGTGTTCCTGAGTCAGACTGAAGCCACGCAATAAACAATAAAAGACACAGACAAGGCAAAGACGCATTGTTCACTTAATATAGGCAAGCAGACTGCAACACCTTGATGAGTGTGTGTGTCTGCATTTGTGTATACCATGAATCACACTGTATGGACAGGTGTTTACAGTGAAGCTAGGTTATCTGTCTCCATTACACAACCACAGCCCAACCTCCCAGGCCCATTATCTACTCAGACCTGCCTAAACACACACCCTTAGACAGGAAGCCCCACACGCTAACATTGAGACCCTTTACACAAGGCCATGGAGAGAGCACATAATGGGCCTTTCTTGGGTTTGGGGCAATCCAACAGAAATGACAGAAAAAAGCAGCATTCTGTTCACCTACTGGTCTCCAGCAACATCACAAATCAGTTGTTCATCATATCTTTGAATGTCCAAATTCACTTTGTGCTAGCTAATAATTGACTGTTTTCACAAGAGGCTAATGTTTTGAAAGGAGACAACATCTGACCTGGGTCAGATGTTGTGATGAAGCACAGTGAGCCACTTCCTTATCAGCTTTTGCAAACAATGTTTCAGTGGAATCCATTTAATCCTGTATGACACATGAAGTGAGTAAGATCAGATAGTACATGCGTAAGCCTAGGCTGCATTTCTGATCAGGAATTTGCATTTTAATTTGCTGATATAAAGGTCATTACCTGTCGTCCAAATCTCCTGTCTGAAACAGATCCTGGGGCTCTGTCCTGATTGCAGCAAAGAAAAACTGCTACTCAGATACAACAAAACTCAGCAACCATCTATGATACCAGGACATGGGGGTGATAGGAACAATGCCTCAGAAATATTACATTTTACCACTGAAATGGCATTGAAGCTTTTCAAAAATCCTTTTTTTCAGTTTCCAACAGATCTGGTCTGTAATAAGACCAGATTTGTTGGTGAGTTGAGAATGTTTAAAGGCTCAATGTTTTCTTATCTCCCCATCAAATAAAACATGTGACCTTTGCAAAAATGATCATAAGTTGTTGTTATAAAACAGGTGCGGTTCAACATTTAATGGGTGATGAGAGAGAGGTGGAAAGATGAGCTGTAAGGCTAACAGTCAGTCACACAACCACTCTGTGAACATTCTTGGATTACGACATGAGTTAGGACAACATTTAACAACATGAAGGATTTTTTAATTGAATTGAATTAATTAAAATGTTTTATGCCACTTATTTAGTTCATATGTGAAATGCCCAGAGTAATTTACAGAGGCTAATAATGGTGTAAGGAACAGGTACTAATGAGCAAACTAAGTGTTTTACTGTTCTGCAGTTTAATGGCTTAAAATCTTTATTCTCTTACATTGTTTATTCTCAGTTTGTTCTATCATGTCAGTTTCACACCATACTAACAGCAACAGCAGTCTATTTTTCCTAACACCTCTGAGCCAGTAAGCATGTGAAATTCAACTCTGAGCGAAGCGAATGTGCTTTCTTCTCATGCTCCAGCGTTTAATCAGGGTGGAAAGCTGGAAGTCAGGCAGAATCTCAGGCTCTTTCAGATATTTCAAGACTTTTTAGTGTTCAATTTTTCACATCCTAAGCAGTGACATCATCTTGAGTGTGATCAAGTCAGCAGACTATTCATCTATGAAAATTGTTCAATGGCTTATATTCTATAAGAGTTTTCTATGTCTTCTTCAACAAAATATTTTGTAGTGTACATAATCTGAGAACTACATAGGTATAACCTGTAATCTATACCCTGATGTTGGTTTATACAAACCTTATGTATGTATGTAAATGAGCCTGATTTGAGCCTGTGTGCTTCAGGTGTTGTACATCTGAAAGGAGTGGGATACGTGGGACATCGATCCAACAGACAACAGGAACAATGAAGAGTTTAAATAATCGGTGCAAAAATAGGGATTTCTGGGCTGATTATGTCAAAGATACTAACATCAGTGTTCTGAAGTCACCTCACTTAAAACTCCACTTGTGTGGTAAGTGTGTGGGACTGTAAACATTGTGGTAACCCCCAGGGTAGGTACTGTCTTGTCTGGTATATGAGGTGGTACCACTTGCCTCCCACAGTCTTTTAATTACAAGTGATGGTGGGGGGAGCCCTTTTAATGAAAATGGTCCACATCATAAAAGCGGCTTTGACTAGGTTCATCCACAGTTCACACTCAGAGACAGTAAACACAGGTAAAATGAACCAAACCACTGACAGCTGCAAAACTACTCTGGACAAATACTCAAACCTTTAAGAACCTTTTCACATATTCTCACATTAAGACCAATAAGCTTGATGTATTTTACTGTGATTCTTGTGTGACGGACCAGAGGAATCAAACTGCAGTCCATGAGGGTCAGTGTCCTGCAACTTTTGGAAGTGTCCCTAGTCTAACACACCTGAATCACTTCCTCATCTTGTAATTATGTTATATAGAGTCCTATTAATTACCTCATGATTTGTTTAAGGCATGTGAGAGCAGAAACAAAATCACTGTGCATCAGATTCTTTACGATACAATCCTTTCCTGACATACAGGCTCTGACGGGTCACCACACCATACCTGTCACGGTTCGAACTTGAAAATATTTGTTAATTGAATTTGCCTAAAAATTAAGCACAAAATGAATGTCTGTATGGAGAGTTAGCACAATTTGACAGCAAACTTGGCAACTCAGAGATCTGTAGTGAAGCAGCATCTGTGTATATAGTTATGCAAAGAACTATGAAATACAATAACATTTTGAGAAACACAAGTTTTTGTTTAAAAAAGAAACAGTTCCCCTCACAGGTAGAATATTGGCCATGAGTGGAATATTGTTCTTCAAGATAATCAAGATGAATGGAAGAAAAAAGTATGGAGAAATGTGGGAAGAAGAGTGACTGTCAGCCACTGACTAATTTTAACATCCCTCCACCCTTGTTGTTTTCCTTCTGATAGGTCTCTGATGGAGTTAGGGAATGGTTGGAACCTTATCGGTGGGAAGCTGCCCAGAACCTCCTGACCTGAAGCTGCATTATGGCTACAGAGTGCTGGTGTCCACAGGGGATCAGAGGAGAGAGCATTATCCTGGCAGGACGCTGGGGACTCCGTTCCCAGCAGCATTTGCAACTCTCCTGCTCAGTTTCTCCCTGATGGGTCAATGTTGCTGCCCTCTGGGGGATTCCCACTTTTTCTCATGGCTATGCCCAGCTAGCTTTGACTCTCCTCCTGCCAAATGACCCAGAGTTCGGCTACTTGCTTCCCTTATCTGTCCTTTCCCAGGGCTGTGGTCCTCTCTCCATGTCACCCGTCTCTGTCTGTCACCCTCTCTGTAGCTGATGTATAGTACATTAATCACATCATCTAAAGAGCAGATATTAGGGGAAGTACATAGTGCTATGCGTGGGACAGAGTTGAAGTCAGACCACCAAATAAGAAAACAAATGTATTCAGACTCAACAGTCTGAACATGAAATCCTGAAATTAATATGAGGTTCATTGTGTTCAGCCTGAACCAGTTCAGTCCATGACTGCCCTTCTCTTCAAGGGCAGTCATGCCGATTCTGATTCAAAACAGGAACACAATATGTAAATTGTGACATCTTAACATGTGCCAGCATGAGTTTTGCCTTTTACTAAAACTCAATCATGATTATTAATGTCACAAGAATTTGTGAATTACTTGATCCAGTAAGGTTTCAGGGTGAAATGTTTATACAACACGCAAAACAATTTCAAGAGTAAGAATGTATAGATTCCAAGACCATCACTGTAAACAGTCATAGATCAAGGTTCAAGACCTGAATTAAGATATCAGATCAGATATTTCTGCAGCAGGCATTGCACGTGAACAGCAGCGACAGGCTGACTCTGAATGGGACAAAGACAAAAAAGAACAGGGACAGATTGGATGGATGACAGAATAGATGAACATGCATAACTGAAAAAAGCCTTTCTGTTAACACAGCAACATGCAAAATGGTTAAAAAGTTATCTAAAAATAATTAATATGTCACAGTATGACCAACAACACATCACTTTTAATGATGCATCAGTTTTAATGTACATTAAATTCCTAACCTGGACTGCGAAGGACTGGCACGGTAAGATAAGCTTCATTTCTACCACAACACATTTTAAAGCATTTTACTTTCACATGCAACCAAACACATATACATTACTCAAGTTATCTAAAAGCAACTATTGGTGGGGGCTCAATTAAAATTTTTCACCAAGTTAATTAAAGCGTTGATTAATTGCAATAATATTTTTTTGCACAACTTGCAAAACTCGTTTTTGGAAGCAAAAATGAATCTCCAGTGGGCCAACAGAAACTTCTGTCTTCCATTGAGAATGGAAGGCAGAGAAGGCTTGTGATGCACAGTGTTTGCTTGACGCTTGTGCATCACATTTACAGCACCAGCGTCAAGTAAATACAAAGGTTCCAGCCAACACCCTAGTATGTGTTGACATTAAGAATTTTAAAATGTTAAAATTTTTTACGTTTTAAAATTTTTGTAGTTAATTAATCAAAATTGTGTTAAAGTCCAGGCCCTTAAAATATCCCACAGCATCCATTGGCCTAAACTATGTTCATGTCACACCAAATACAACACTCCCTAACCATGGGGGTGCAGCTGAGAGGTAGTGGCACACAGCTAAAATTGTTCCCATGCTAGCTTGTGTTTACCCTGGGCTATTGCTGCTTGCTCACACATCTAAAGTTTGCCCTATCGTACTCATTCCTTGTAATTTCTCATCCCTCCCCTCCTAATCTAACTACTCCCCTCTGCTCTTTTCTCATCCCCCCTTTATTCCCCCTCTGGAGTCTGGTAGGGTTATGTGAACGGCCAAGGAGGAGGGCTGAGAAAAAGACAAGAGGAGTGTGAAAGAAGAGAGAGATGTTGTGGGGTCATCACTAAGTCATCATATTCCCTGGTAAAGCAAGGCTGCATGAAGGGTGTGTGTGTGTGTGTGTGTGTGTGTGTGGGTGTGGGTGTATGAGCTCAGCTGCTTCTCTGAAAGTGTGTGCACATGCCTGAGTGGGTGGTGAAATTTGCACATTTCCCTGAACAAGTGTATCTGTGTTTTAATGTGTGCGTGTCCATATATCTGCTGTTGGTCAGGACAGGGTTGTGTGTTTTATAGATGGCTGTGTGCTTTCAGATGAAGTTCTCCTAATTAGAACCCCGTCATAGTTACCCACTTTATTAACAGGGGTTTCAATGAATACAATTTGTTTTATGACTGAAATATTATCTATCAACAGTGGGTCACTTAGAGTCCTTTTCGTTTGGACAAGTGTCTTATTTGGCCATATTTAATTACAGTCAGTTCGGTTAGAAATCAATGAAAATAGAAGGTACTCTAAAGCTTTCAAAAAAATTTAACTGACTAAAATCAAACACTCACACTTAAAATGAAGCAACTTCCTCTTCTGGAGTTCATGCCTCAAGTTGCTGTTTTATTGACATTAGAGTCTATTTTAGCACAGTTGGTTCTAAGAGCTAAGAGGGTCTCTGCTGAATCAGATAGAAAGAGTCTGTTTCCTAAACTGAAACAAACAACGGTAGGAATTCATCCCACAATCGGAGGATCGGCGGTTCGATTCCCAGTCCGCCCACCCTCGTCGTTTGTGTCCCTGTTTAAAACACTTCAGTCAAACACCAGCAGGTTGATGGTGCAAAATTGCAGCCTGGCTTCTGTCAGACTGCCCAGGGCAGTTGTAGCTACAATTCAGTAGTTTTCCATCATGAGCATGTGAATGTGACCTTTGAGATTTCAATTTGAGATACAAAAGGCATTATAAATAAAATTGATTATTATTATAATTGCATGTTTCACCAAGTTGGGTTACATCTAACTTATAAATCTAAGAGCAAAGGACTTCTGTATCATCATAGCCCCCAAAGAGAAGATGGCATTTCCTGAAGAGGCTGTCCTGCTTTAAGCATCTCCTCTTTTATGGCTTCATTTCTAAGACACCCTGTTCTCTATCGCCCTCATCACATCTCTTTCCTCGTCCTTGGACCTTTCATCTCTTCAACCTCTCCTCCTCTCAGTTTGCCCAAATATTTCAGTGTGGCCCGTCGTTGCCTCTCAACAGTAACCCAACCCATAAACAAACGTCTTTACATTCTGTAATCACAAACCCAAACTGCCAGACATTTAGAGGGTCATATTTTATCCCTCTATAAAAAGCGGGAAAAGAAAGAGGCTCTAATGTTGGAGCCTCTTCCTCTGAACAGATGCGGTCCATAGTATCAGTTTGCTAAAGCGTGACCTGGAGAGGAGATAGCGAAGAAAGAAATGCATGTCTTTGAGGAGTTCCACATTGCCCCTTGCTTGATCAAAGTACTCTGCAGCCTTTGTGGCTAATTGTGGGGATTATGTGTAAGTGCTTGAAAAAGACTGGCCTCATTTTATGAGGCTGGTGTCCCACACACTCCTCTGGAAACACAGACTGAATCTCTGCAAATGCTACTATGTTAAGTAATTGGCAACAAAGTGCACAGCTGACCTCGGATGTGTAATTTCAGATTTTGTATATTTTCGGTGTAAGACAGTGACAGAAAATAGGGCAGCTGAGCTGGAGCTAAAGAAACCGAAAAGTAAAATACTGGTTGAGAAAATGGGAAGCGATCCAGGAGACATGAAATACCCGACACAAGATGCACTCACACACACACACAGGCAGACACATCCTGTCATGTTGATCTAGTTTCAAGGACGACGGCGAGACTGGAAGGTTCCGAGTGCCAAACGACTTGTCAGTGTCAGTTGTAAAGCTGCTTCCCCTAAAGCCACTTCCCTCTGATCAGACAGTCTCTCTCTCACACACACACACACACACACACACACACCCCTACACGCAATACACACACATGCTGAAAACTGTGGTCAGCTGAGCGGATCTTAAGTGAGGTCAGGAGTAGTTTGGAAACACATGCACAGTTCACAAAGAGACTTTCTTTCTAGGGTTTATGACTCTTCTCTATAGTTTTCCTGACCACAGACACACACTCTTGACACACACACACATTTACACATGGGCAAAGGCACATAAAAAACCTCACACAAAGCTGATATAGCGGATATGGTTTTGTGAGGGAGAGAAGGGTGTACGGTCGGCGTCAGGTCCAAGCAATTAGAAAAGTGTCCAAACCTCTTTCAGGCAGCCACTGTGGAGCCAGACAGAGAGCGTGCATACACACACACACACACACACACACCCGCTCTCACGCCGACAACAACACAGCTCTCTACTCCAACCTAGGGATTTGCCCAGGATAATTCCTCTTCTATTCACCACGTAGTCTTTTACAAGGTTAGGTCCAAAATTTTTGAGCCACGGCTAACTACAAGAATACTACCGGCTGGCCCTTGGCCTCCAGTCTAAAAGCTCAAGTGCTTGGTTGTGGCTGGTTGGACGTCTTTTTGGGCTTTGAGCTCTGAAGGCCTTTCCAATAAGATGAGCAGAGAAGACAATGGCAAGTAGCTAATCTTGTCTTGATGGTGCCTTTGTCTGTGAGTGCAGGGCTCTTGTAGAGGCAGCACTCAGGTAAGACAGTATGTCAAAGGTTAAGCTGGGAGATTCAGACTTGCACACACAACTTAATTAAAGTTTGTCTAAGGGGGTGAGAGTGTCTGTCGAGGAGGCTGCTGGAGTCCCACAACTGGCCTGAGAAAGGAATGCTATTGACTTCAAAGTTGGCTGAGTGCTGCCAAACTGTCTTCAGAAAGTGTGTGCACAGATAACACCGGAGCAGAAATCTGAAACATTAAGAAATCGTTTTCCTTTGAAGAAATATGGCAGCACAGGACAGAGTGTGCTGGTTAACCGGACTCATACATGCTGCTTTCAGCAGCACCTCAAAACATTTCCACAGAGGGGCATATGTAAAGAATTTGTTTGGATTCTGCAAATCAAATTAAAAGTTGCTCACATCAGCAATTCAGATGAGGACTTAGAATTTTTTTTTTTTACATATTGTAATGAAAGTGAAAGTCAGATTACAGCTTGTGAACTTCTAGGCTGTTTTTCTTTTTCTTTCTTTTTTTTTTTATGAAGGATAGCTATAAATCCAGATGTTGCCTGCTGGATCACTGTTAGAAATATTCCAATGTGCTGTGCAGTGACAAGGAATCAGCTTGACAGACATATCAAATTTGTGCTTGGTACTTTCTCATATTGATTTTAAAAGTGCTGTAATGTGTCTAAAATGGCCTTTTCAAATAGTTCTGTGACATTATGCTGCTTTAGAATCCTCAGAATTTAAGTAGAAGATAAGTTGTACAAATATACAGTAGTGTAACAGGAAGGTACTCTGTAGTGATAAAAAAAAAATCCTTCAGAAAAGATTTAATAGAAGAAAATGATCCAGCCATGTAGGCACAATCCCATCATCCCCCCCATGAGGTTTCACCTGTTCACCAACCTCTGATGGCACTTTCAGCCTTCAGCATGAAGACTGAAGGTTTTTCTAAGAACTAGGCAGACGGTAAAAAACAGAGAAGAAAAGGTGAACAAAAGAGTGAATGAAGAAACAGACAGCAGACGTGTAGAAGAGGATAACCTCAGGAGGGCCATAAAAAGAGAGTAGTCTGGAGAAAGGGATGAGAAGGAAGGAAGGAGAATGAGGAGGAGAGAAGATGAGCAGACGGTGTCCTTTATGTATTGGTTGAGTGTCTCCCAGGGCTTTTGTAATGCTTTATGCAGACCTACTTTTCAAGGTCGCTGCATGGCTGCCTTTCCCAGCTGTTTTCATCTTCAGTTTCGGCCTTGGTTCTCTCCCTTAGGTAAGTTCCATTCTTTGTGTCTTTCTGAGACTGTAGAGCTGAATATTACCCAGGGGTGACAGACTATCCACAGACAAACACCAGTAAATGAATGAGGGACTGCCAGTGTTTAAATACCAACTATTCTGGGGGAAGTAGGAATGCACAATATACATGATACACAATGGAAACGATAGAAATTTGGCCTATGATAAAGATCTGTAGTCTACCGGCTAACTGTGGTAATGTTTGTTGATGATGTAATCGGCTGGCATCAAAACAGGGCAGCGGGAAACAGCGTGGCTGAGAGCTTGTTAAAGAGGCAGGTGCAAAAATGCCAGTTATTTGGACCTGGTTCGGGTTCAACTTCCGGGAGTCTTAGAAGGAGATTATAAACATGTTATAAACATGGCATATAGAATTTGATGCTATTTTAATTATAAAGTACAAAGCCTATTGCCACAGATTTAAAGAGCCACATACATGTTAATATTTCCAGTCCTAACTTCTGTTCTATAACCAGATACAAATTAGAAGGCTTCTTGCTGTGATTTTTCTTCTACAACAGGAAAACATTTAATCTTCTCCTGAGAATCTACAGTACAGCTTCTGACACCATTCAGTCCTCGCTGATGTGAGAAATATGAAATTAGCATCTAAAACAGCACTTGACGTTACGTTTACTCTCCATTACGGTCACGATCACTGACAAGCTCAAACTGAACACTTACAACATCATCAAAAGATATCTATTTTGTTTGAAATGGGGTTGTACAGAGATGCATTAGTAAAGAGTGTGGTACCTGCAAGTAAGAGTAAGTGTGCTGTGATGAAGACGTACGAAGGATTTAGGACAGCAGATTCAAACTAACTGAGATGTAGGAGAAATTCCATCTAAAACTTGATAACAGTCTCAAATCCCAATGCAATGAATGTTTGATCTGTTTCAGATGTTTGGTGCACTAAGCAAAGGTTTTGAATGATTCTGATATTTCTTTATGATCTAAAGTTAGAGTACATTCAAGAACTACATCAAATAAACATTAAAAACACATTCTCTGTCACTGATTTTTTTTCTTTAGGAGAGGCCAAACAAAAATGGAAGTGTGGAAAAGCATTCACTGTTTATATTTCAGAGTTATTTAATAAAGACAAAATAGCAGTTGACATCTGCCTTTAGCAACATATATTAGTGATTAACAACCAAGATCAGCGGGTTAGAAGAGAAGCACGTCGGTCAACATGTCCGACAATTTTGATGACGTAATACTAATTTACGTGATCAATGTCAAACTGACATGTTTTCACAAACACAGCTGCAGTCAGCAACAGCATCCAACCCAAAGAGCGTTGTTAGTGGTTCTGGTTGCTCTTTCTGTGGTGATTGGGTTGGATTTTTCAGTCTGATTGGCCCATGAGGCTGAAAAGCAGATGATTGTGGTCAACAACTGAAGTTGTTGTTGCCACATTTGTGCAAGAGCAGATAGTCATATAGGTGATCTTTTAGCAGCAGAAGTTTCTCAAATTGTTCACAAAGACATAAAAAAAATTCAGTCCAGCAACAAATATTAATATTTGAATTTACCAGAATACTTAAATAGTTCCCAAAATGATTCTAATTTCAGAGTTTTGAAGGACATGTGCTGCTCTCTGTTGTCAGCAACAAAAACATCTCCATCTGAGTCATGTCCAGTGCCTGTGGGAGAAGAACACCTATAGATTTGTGTTTGCTGTCAGCGTGTCACGTACATGTGGCACAAATATCAGAGGAGTCACCCCGCTGTGACCCCTTCAACCATCTGCTTTAAGCAGCCTGCGCCAGCCCCTCAGCCTGCCTACACGGTTACTGACCCATTCCACATGCCAGAAACAAGACAGATGCCCCTGATACCCCAAGTCTGGGCCCACCCCCACCTCTCAACAGCATTTCACCGCCTCTCCCTGTCATCCAGACCAGACACCCTGACCTCCTCCATCTTCCTCCTCTTGCACTGCCACTGGGTGAGACGCTCCCCTCAGTCTGTCAGGAGACATATGCTACGTGATGACTGTGGGGAGATCAGAACGCAGCATGCAGGTGGAGTTTACAGGCTGCAGACTTGTTAACATGCGTAGGGTATTGCAGCGGGTAGGACGGACTCTGACAATTCAAAAAGGACATGTAGGAAAAAGGAAAAGGCACTTCGAGAAACTGTTCACTTGCAGCCTGTGCAGCCAGACACACACACACCCCACATACACACAGGAGGCTGAGGTCCATCCTCTGACCGGTCGGTGACCTGACAGTCCAGCAGCTGCTAGCTGTTTGATGTTTTACTCTGAGGATCAGATTTCATTTCCAGACTTTGCAGCCAATAGGAAAAAGACAGCAAGAGGGAGGAAAGCTCATCTTCCTCTTTTCACCCTGGAGCACCGCAGTCCAGGCTCCACTGTAGATCCCCCATGCACTGTAAACAACAGTGTTAATGTGTTTCATATAAACTTCCTAATGAGGTTCCTCTGAAGATGCAGACTGGCAAACACACACTCACACACACGCCAGCAAGCGCACACACAGAGCGATGCAGCTGAACGCACTGACTGAGAGGCAAGTTCAGAATGTCCAAATGCATTCACACATTAACAAAGTCAAGTGACAATGGCACATCAGAGGGATGGGAGTGTGTTGTGTGTGTGCAGCAGATGGAGACAGGCTGGACATTAGACCCCTCTGGCCTGATGAAGTTGCCACATGACAGTAGGGTTGAGCACTGTCCTTAGAGGCACCCATTCACGCCAACACACGCACACAAGCACACACACATCCAGTCAGATATAAGTGACAGCTTATTAATTCAACTCCAATAAATTATATATGTTTGTAAAAAATAAAAAATGTTCAACAAATGTTTGGGCCTGGCAGATAGTAGAGTAAAGAGGCCTCCTGTGGGTGGGTTCAACGTTAGGGGCTGCAGCCAGTAAAGGAGCCGGCCAGGTCTGCCATCGACTGGGAAGACAGGAAGTGAGCCGCTATGAAATCAGACAACCACCGTTACCTGGGCAAATATTTTGGCAAAATTATGTTTAACAAATTTCAATATAAATGAGAACATTTTGAAACACCAGATTTTAACACATACAAATTGTTACAGCTTGTAATGCACATACATAATACTTCATTATGACAATGTGGAAAAAAATGTACTTTTGCAAATGCATTAAAAATAGAAAACCAAAAAAATCACATTTACATTAGTATTTACAGTATTTGCCATAAAGCCTGATATTGAGCTGTGTCCACCGATCATCCTTGAGATGTTTTAGTTTAAGAGTTTAAGAGTCCAGCTGTAGTAAATTCAGTAGATTTTGGATTGATTTGGAAAAGCACACACTTATTTATATAAGGTTTCACAGTTGACCATAGGTCAGAGGTCAAAGACCAAACATGAGTCTCTAGAACTCAGTGACAGGAATGTCTTGCGTCACAAATCTGGGGATGGATCTAGAAACATTTCTGCTGCTCTGAAGGTCCCAGTGAGCTCAGTGGCCTCCAGCATCAGTTAGTGGAGGAAGTCTGGAACCTGCAGGATTCCTCCTAGAGCTGATTGATCAACTAAATTGAGCAATTGGGGGAGAAAGGCCTTAGTAACCTAGTGGTCACTCTATCTGAGCTTCAGCGTCCCTCTGTGTAGAGAGGAGAAAATTCCACATGGTAGAGTGGCCAGCTGAAAGTCACGCCTTAATAAAAGGATCATGGCATCTCGTCTGGAGTTTACCAAAAACACTGGAAACACTGGAATAGATGGCTATTCCAGTGACTACTTTGAGGGCTCTGTATAGTGTTTGAGATAAAAGTTTTGATGCTGTGGCATGGCTCTGCCTCCTCAGTCTCCCACACCAGCCTGGACTGGTGCCTACAGCTGCTGCTGAGGGGCAACAACACATGAGGGGGCTTGCATTTAGGTGGAGTCGCAACATGTTTGTTTTATCCACACTACATCCAATTCCATGATGAGACAATTCATTGTTTTCGTTCGTGCTGTGTGTGGTTCAGCCGAACCGATACGGCACAAACATTGTGTAAAAACTAGTTCGATGGTAGTTTAAAATACCAAGCAGAAAGAAAATCTGTTGATGACTCAAATGGTGGCAAATAATTAAGAGAGCTAATATTTCATGCCTGCAGGCAACAACTAGTTTGCACTGCAATAATTTATAGCAACATGTACACACTGGCAAATAACTGAATGTTTGCTCTGATGACGAAAGAGTTAGTTTTACTTAGTCTGGCACAGTTTGTGAGCTACGTCTAGCAGTGCATTCTGTTCTTTCATTCATTTTAATTCTTGCCTTTCCAGTTGAGTAGTAGAGTGCAAGAGAAAGCAGTCTGGCCTTCCTCCTCAGCTTTAACCCAGTCAATGAGTTGAGGTCACTCCAGGTCTTCATGGCTCATAAACCCACCCTGCCCTTTGGAAATTCTCCCAATTAGTCACTCCAGGTTTGTGTTAAGGAAAATGATGACTCCAAAACTAAAAAATAAAAACGGATTCAAATTCATTTCTCAGAATCTGCCCTAACATTTGTCCAACTATGAAGCTTTGTAGTTGTGGACAGGAATATTTTTGTCTCTGCTGTCCACTGCTGTCTTTCAGGACCACCTGCAATTGTCCACCTGAAGCCCAGACTTTTTTTTACGGTGTAGCGTGTGGACACCAGCAGATGAAACTTCCAGTCAAAGGGTGGTGGCAAATATGGTGAAAAAAAAAATTAAGCAGATGAAGAATAACAACATCAATGCTTGTTGTTAAGAAATACAATGTGAGGAAAACTGCTTTTCCTGATTTATGACTAACACAGTCATATCTCAGTGATTACAAGGGCACACACACTATATTAATATCGTGATGAAACATCACTTTTTCTTTTCCTCTTCTCTTATAAGTAGACAGTTGAAAACGTTCTACCTCTTGGTGGAATGCTGTGGCTCAGCTGACCAAAACTAATATGCATATGGATTCATGTCAGTGACGTCTAACAGGCTTGCATTTGTGAATACAGAAAATCAAATGGAGACCACAAATGCAAAGCAACAGTGAATGTCAACTGGCTTCCAAGTGTCTCCCTTAAATATCTCAATTATTAAGCATGAGAAAGCTGTGCATCTTTACATACAGAAACACTTCCACCATCAAAACAGTGGGCATGCCTCAACCCCCGCAGGAAAATGCAAAACATATAGCTGGGACTAAGAATTAGGGGGAATAGAGAGAAATGTGAGAAATAGCTTTAAACAACAGTAATCAGGACTCTTCAGTTATCCCTAAATGGATCATTTTAAAAGAAAACTAAATTGGTTACTTGAAGTCAGTATGTGTATGCAGCAAGTTCCTACAGGCTAAATAATTTATTTGTTGCAAAGTGGTCAGAAAAAGAAAAAAAAATAAAAACATTGAGAAAGCATACAACAGTCCAGCATATTTATGAAAAATGACTAAAAAATACTATATGAAGTAAGAGAACACAGCAGTTACAACATCAGTGATGTAATTCCATGTCTCCTAGTTTTTGGTTTTCAAAAGGTGACTCAGTCACTGAGATGCTGCTGCTACTTTACCATCCAGAACAAAACAGGAAGAGCTGGCTGTCCTTTTCACCTCGGAAAATGGAACATACAAACACAGATAAATGTGTAAAGATCTTCCTATGGAACCCAATGACAGACACGAGCTCCTATTAGAAACCCAGAGAGAGAGAAGTCTGTAATGGTTGGGATGTTGTGGTATTCATCCAAGAAGAACAACACCTCTTAGAAAAGTGAAAAACAAAAAGTAACATGTGAGACCTTGCAGGATAATACAAAAGAGGAAATGTGTCTTCACTCTTCTTCTTGTTTCCCCTCTGCAATGCAGAGTGGATTTTGCTTCTTAGTGTGTGGTCACTCAAGAGAGAGAAGAAGAGGAGAGAGCGCCTGAGGGTAAAGGGCAGCTTTAGTCAGTTCACTCAGAATGAACACACACACCCCCACACGCACACACACACCGAGAGAGACAGACACGTGAAGAGGGTCTCAAATAAGCATCTTCACCAGGAATTCAAGAAGAGGGCGACTTCGGCGCCATGCATGGTTGCTCGCCCTTGACTGAACATGCACGTACACACACACACACACACACACACACACACACACACACACACACACACCCACACATACACACACACACGAAAGCAGGCTCACACAGTGCTTGAGAGGCAGTCAGAAACACTACATAGCTCTAACATTCCACAATCACCTAAAAACAACTAATTGTGACCCTTGTTGTGCTAAAAGGATTGCGTTCAGTTCTGCACATTCCTTCTTGTTAGAAAGTGGGATAATCGTTCTTTGTTTAGTGAGAAGGGGCAACCAGTGAGCCTGACATTTAAGCTCATTACCTCCTTTAGCCTTCAGCTTTCTTAGCTCAAACTGCTCACTGAAGGTGTTGTGCCACATTGTGTCTGGAAGGAGGGCCTGCTGTTACTCAACAAGCTTTTCATGTAGGATTCAGCTGAAAAGCAAAACGCTATGGCTCTGCCTTCAGAAGCTTTTTAATTTCACCACAGAAACAGAGACGTTTCCACACACCACATTTAGACTGGCTTATATATTGCTAAAAAAACAACTCAATATGTCCATGTTCTATTTATAATCTTATTTGTCTGTGTTTTCCGGGAACCTACAGTGGATTTCTATTTGTCTTTTGTTCCTTTTTTAAAAAATCTGAAGGACACATGAATTTATTGCCTTCATTTATTATTTATTGTTAATTTTATTTTATATTGGTCTGCAATATACGTAAAAAGCACCTAGGCTACCAATAAAAGAATATTTCACATATTTAAGGGCTTTAGTTAAAGTTAACAGTTTTTTAAATAAAATATCTCTTTTTCATATTTGTTAAAACTGCCACCATATCGTGACAGTATAAGAAAGATAATCTGTGAAAAGATTGAAATGCTCCATTTCCTTCTTGAGCTGCTATTGCCACCTGAAAAAATGCACTACAGGTTCTTAGCGCTGTCAATCATCCTCATGTACTTGCTGTTCAAGGTGCTAACAGTGAAGAAAGAACTTGCTGGTCCAGAAAAACCATTTTTCCACCATCATCAGTGGCCATGCTAAGTAGTCTTAGCACTCATGACAGGCTCTGCTGTAGTCTAGCTGAAAGCTATCTAATGGAAAATGAGAAAGGCAGAGCAAACACAGGTCTTGTTTTTCACCCCTTCACATTTTATATAACAGACAGTTATGCTGGTCGAACATAATTGTTGTTTTCCTTCATGGGGTCCTTATGGATCAGAGGTCAGTTTTGCTTTGTGCTTCAATAAACACACACTCCAAAAATTAATTCCAAAAACAATTTTTTTTTTATAAGATGTAATAACCTGTTAACAGAACCATACTTAAATCTCTTAGACCTGCAGAGGCAGTGGTGGACACACTTCTATTAATCCAAAAATAGAGTAGCAGCTTTATCTTTTAGCGCCTAGGGGTTTTTGCCAAGTTTGAAAATATTTAGTGCACTTAATTTCCCCTAAATTACTTTATCCAGATAAATACATGACAACCAAGTAAATTAGTGTTTTAGAAAACTTTCAGTTAAATAAAGTTTGAAGTTCTCGAATGTTAAGAATTCTTCAACTAACTAGACATTCATATTAACACATTTTGAATTCTGTTTCTGCTCCTCATGTTGTCCACACTCGTGATGCGGCTCTGTACTGTAGAACACAGTTCAACAGTAAACATGTAAAATCTACTGATATCTGACTCAAACCCTAATGTGGTCAATTAAATCAGCAACAGAGATGTATTACTCAACTCTGTTAGCCATGGCTAGGCTAACTAGTCTTAGCATTCAAGACAGGCTCTGTCATGTGTTACTCAACGACTATAAAACTGAAACTACGAGAAAAAGGTCTTTCACAAAGAATCACGTCATCAACCACAGCCTTATAAAGGTAGGTGTGCAATAACAAAAATGACCCTGGAGACGATACGTGCTGTAGTACAGTGTGTCATTGACATATATTCCAATATTATCAACATATTGGAATCTAGTATTAGCTTCCGCTACATGACAGTATAGCGCTTTAGCTTTAGCAGAGCTATTGTTTACGATTAGTGCTTTAGTTGTAGCGCAAAAATAAAAAATCCAAAGAAAATTCCTAGAGCTTTACTCTTTGAGAATATTGAAATATGTACTGAGAATTGGACACATCTCTCAATTTAATTTTTTTATTTTTACCCCTCCAGGGGGTCTTTTGTGGGCTCTAGTGTCCCTTATATGACAGTAGGCTGACAGGAAACGGGGAAGGAGAGGAGGAAGACATGTGACAAATGTCGTCGGGTCCGGGAGTCGAACCCGCGACGGCCGCGTTGAGGACTCAAGGCCTCCAAATACGGGTCGTGCTAACCGCTACGCCACCACGGCACGCCCCTCAATTTAATTTTTTAATAAGAAAAATACGATTTATACATTATTATCATCCCTGGTAGATTCAGGCTGAATGTTGTCTTTTATTTGACCAACAAGTTTCTACTGACTGTTAGTAATGCTAACCTTTTGAATGTACCCTGCTATGATTCAAACATGAATCTGATAGAGAATCTAGAGTGAGCTAAACATTAGGGTGATGGTAAGGAGGTCTTCCATCCTCAAAGACAGGCAGGTCATCATCACAGATAAATGACCAAAAACCAGAAGCAATCAGCAAAAAGCTGCTTAGCACTTATAAGAAGGATTTGATTGCTGTAATGCCAATAAAGAACTTTCCACTGATCATTGAGAGGGTCATAAATTTTTTCAGACATGGCTTTTTTAAATAAATGTAAATAGAAACAAATAAAGCATAGCTTTAAAAATTGACATTCTTTTCACATGTTTTGGAAAGATTTTTGTCATGTTTCTTGACAGAAACAAATGTCCTGATTGAATGAAAATTGTTTTAAATTTAAATCTGTCAGGGTTGCTAATAATTTTGTATATTTAAGTCTTATCTGTAGAAGGCCTAAAATTTTACAAACAAAACTGAGAAGTTTCTGCAGCCTTTTGAATTATTGGCTATGAGTGAGGAAGTGCAGGCATCAACAGGAGCCAATAAAGACAAGCAAGAGGACACACACACACACCCACACACCCACTATTAACCTAACATGGACATATTGCCTTGATTGTCTCTGACCTGTTTCTTTGGCCTGGCTTACCCTTCTCAACACTGCCATAAACATGACAAGGCTTTGGGATCAAAGCTGTCTCAGCCATCAGCTCCTCAGATACAGAAACACAAAGCCAGACACACCCACAGACGCTGCTTTTACTCAGAGAAGGCTCTTTGTCTTTAGCCATTGACAGGCTTATTTGAGCTGGTGATTCAGGAGTGTTTTTCTACATCATACAGCTCATCTTAGCAGAGCTCTTCAGGAGCTCCTAGAAGAGGAGGCCAGGGGCGGACTGGGGAGGAAAAGTGGGCCAGGAGTTCCTGACAGAGTGGCCCACCTTTAATTGTTTGGTTGAAATTTTAACGTGAAATATAGACCTAATATATGAGAAGTAGCAAAGGAACAAGGTGTGGTACTGAATGATGCAGGCTCTGAACGTCCCACTCTGGTCTGAAATCATAAATAATTCAAATGTGTCCTAAATATTTCCAAATAAACCAGAAGGAAACACATTCTGTTTGACAGAGGCAACTGTTAACAGCCATTGATCAATGGGGCGATGCTTTATAATAAATCATTTTCAGCTTAGCATGTGTTAGAGTGCATCTAAGAACGAGTCTTACAGTTCCTGCTGGCCAGTGTAGAAGCTCAGTTGTGTTTGCCATAAGACTTTAACAGACAAACTGGCAATCTGGACGTTTTACTTTTGATTTCATAGAAAAAGATACTTTTGTGGGATCTTTGGCTTCCTTGTGTTTTTCCTACATGTCTTTTTTGACATGCGAACATGTCAAAAAAGACATGTAGGCATGATGTCAAATTTGCAAGGTTTACATTTATCTTGATGGATCGTCAGAACCCATTCTTAATATTTGTATAATTACTTCCACATCCTTGTCTTTTCTTGTTGTAAATCTGGTGATTAAACACTTTATGACAAGAGTAAATTGTGCACCCCACACTCTTGGCTGTGCTTTGCTTCTGGAATATTGTCAGACAGCTGAGAAGAAGGCAGGAAAGAAAACCCAAGTCACAACTTGACTTCTCATCTTAAGAGGGAGAAAAAGTACATTTAATCTTGTCCCTTTTACTATTTTAGGGCAATAAGCTAAAAAAACAGAAAAGGAAAGAGTGTCTGGTTTAAGCGTAAGCTGAAGTACAGACAACGCCATGCACACAGTAACTCAGAGGAAGAGGCACACCGAGGCTGTGGACAGGTCCAACAACACCTCTGAGACTGGGATCCCACCTTTTCTCTCAGTGTGTAAAGGGTGAAAACGGAGGAGGGGGGGATGCTATAGAGCTAAGTGTGTAGGTGTGATCTCTCTGCCTGAAGACATAAAGTAGCACTCTGGGAGTCTGGGACTTTGACTCCCAAAGAGCTTCTGACACAAACTGGACACCTCAGTCTCAGGATGCCACACTACATTTAGCGGGGAAAAGGTCAGCCATTGCTCTTTGGGCTAAGAAAAATAACTCTGTATATCACACCGGAATGATTTTATGTACATTTCTGCTTTGTTGATTTTATGCTATATTGCATTAGGGCAATTTGCTTTAGCAACTAAAACATTACTATTAACCAAAACAATAGTAATAGTTGATATTCCTCTGTTTTTTGGACCAGATTGGTCTTCTGTAAGCTAACTGTATTAAGGTGAATTCGGGTTAGTTTTGGTCAACTACACTAAATGATAAAATTCGACCCAGAACAGCAAATATCTGCTCCTACATTACTCTCTGAACAGTGGAAATGAGAACTACGTTTTATTCAAGGTTTGAATCCCCATCAATAAAGCCTAATTGGTCCTGAACGACTGTGTGGGTACTTGAGTAAGTCCATGAGTACCCACTTGGAAATACAGAGCACAAGGGGCAATAGCAAAATAAATCCCTTCTCTGCTCTTGCAGCACTTCTAGACGCCTTCAAATCTAGACAGTTTAGTGGTCTGTAGTTTTCTTTACATTTGTATTCAGAGAAAAATATTTTCCTTCTATAGATATTTGTTCAGGATCCAAACAATATCTTGAGATTCTGGTCTTGGTAGCAACCATTCCACACCTAAAATCGGAGGTGACATCTGTTTAAAGAGACAGTAGCTATGTCTCCATCCAGTTGACATGCAAGCGAAAGCAAATTTTCAAATATCACAAAAAAAAAAAAAAAAACCGCCCATAAAAACAAACAACCAAAAAATGTGTTTCCATCTACTGGTTTAGAGTGAATAAACCAGGCTATGCTGAGCATAATTTCATCAGAGATCAGAGCTACACATAACTGTAATCAACTAGATGTAGAGGTGGCAAACTAGCATGGACCACATTTGTAAGACAAATTGAGAGTTCTCACTTCCAAGATAAAGGTTTGGTTAGAGTTTTCTTGCCTCAGGTCCATCAGTGGATGGGAACATTTCACCATCCCTAGGCAGACAGGCCTCCCCTCCACCTCAGAGGTTTGGACTTAGAAATTTCTCCAATCGTGGACCTAATTTAGGCACAGATCCACCACTTGATGTCTGTAGGCTGTGACAGAACTTATTAGCCAAATGTGTTTCCATCTCCCCTTTGTTGTATTAACTCTTTTTTTTTTTGGAGAAGCCACAAATCTCTTTAAGCAAGCATAAAAAAACATTTTTGGAAATTAAAGAAAATTTTCTGAATTTTGCCATTGGCATCAACCGTTTCCAATGGGATAATTCAAAATGTACATACAAAAACCTTGATGGAAACAGTGGAACACTGAAGCACTCCTGTGGAGGGATGAAGCCCTACATGTGATAGCTTACGGCGTGAGAAAATCTGCTCAATTGCTTATCGGTGTATCTTGACACGTCATCACAGTCTCTGATTTCAATGCTGCATTCTTCCTCGCAACAATCCTGGACGCCTTTCTCCCCACAGCTAATGCTGTGGCGGGATCCATTAGCTCACTTGCACTAATGCTGCAGATTAATGGCGGATCACAGTCACAGGATAAGCAAGAACCAGACAGCGTATACACACATTATCCTACTAGCACTTACTGGGCTAGTTAGGGTGGCCCTCGTGATAATCAACACAGATTTAGCTTTTCCTCACACATACTCCTGACTTCTCTGGTGCTGTAAATCTGGCCAACAGGCCGTGCAGGGTCAGCAGGGAGTTAATGGCGGCCTCATAAAATCATGAGGAGGGGGTCAGGACGGCAGCCCAGATGCCCGATGCCTTAAATGAGAAGCATGTGAGGAGGGCTCTAGCAGACAGGATGTGTTAGGATGTGTTAGGGGTGAAGGTTCTCCTCTGTGTAGTAAACACTTCCAACAATTGAAAAGGTGCGATTTTATGTTCATGTCTTATGAGACGGGCCAACAGGACAACTTGACTGTTTAAAGCACCAGCCGTATTCATGGGACTCTATGATCAATAATGAACTCAATTATTAAAGTTTTGTTGCTCAACTTCAACAGACCATCATATAATGAGGAAATTACAGGTGGAAATACACCCCATGACGAAAACAGAAATCAGTAGGAATGATTGAATGTGGATGTTTGTAGTATAGCAAAAGTATTCACTTTTTCTATTTTAATGTTACAACCACAAACATCAATAAATTTGATCAGAATATTATGTGATATTAAATAGTTAAGAAGAGGGAAAATTATACATTCTTTTCAAACTTTTTTCATGAAAATTTTTTCTTGAAATAGTAGCATGTTTTTAATCTTTACTTTGATATCCTTAAATAGAAATATAAGATCTGTATCTGCACGTCTCTGCTGCTACATAGTTGTTTTTGTTGACACTGATTGTAAATAGTCTGTCTTCTTAATAGACATGTACATTTTAAATTAACCAATTCAGTTGCACATTTCTTTAGACCGGAGTAAACTTTCTTTATGACTACATGGTATTTATGTTGAAATGATATCCTTACTGTACAGTAGTTTTATTCTTTATTCTGTTTTTGCATATTTTAAAGTTCTTCTGTCTATGAACCTACTTGCTTTGACGGCCTGCCACTTTGCTCCTGTTGTGTAGACATTTCTCCTTTGTGGAACAATAAAGGATATTTCTATTCTATTCTATTCTATTCTATTCCTTCAGAAGACCAAAGTACAGTAAAAACTGTTTTTCTGTGTGGAATTTGATGTCACTCTCAATACAATAGTGATTTTCAGCTCTTCTGGCTTGACTCCCAAAAAAGAGCCAGACATTAGCATAATTTGGCAAACAGGAATGTTTTACATAAATCCTGTTGCATACAATGTTTCGTAAATGAGAAGCCTTCCTTATTTTTATGTATTGTTCTGTTACGAAAGCACACATTCTTACTTTTCTATAATATTTAGTCAAAATTTGAATCAACAAAACCAAAAGAACAAAACACTCCAATCAAATCTACCAAACAGACCCATTACAATAATTTATAATAATCATATAATACCTTTAATCTTCAGCCAGATGCTGCTTCTCTTACAACTGTCTGTTATACTTGTGGGTTTTTGTGATGCACCCTGTCCACTCACTGAGAGAATGGACTCACCTGGCTGTTGTGTATGTCCCCCTCTCTGTTTTCACATAATGGTATGCTCCCACATCCTCAGATGTGATTGGCCAAAAGGCTGCCATGCTAATCAAAACAAAGTTCTGCTGTGAGCAGAGCTGTCACACTGAGAGTGAGAACTGAGCAGAAAAATGGGGGAAAAGTGAGGAGACGGCTCCCTTGCGCTCTCTTTGTCTCTCTGTCTCTCCATTTCTCAGATGTTGTGCTGCTGTTGTGCTTTTAGCCCCGCCCCTTATTATGAAGAACGGCCCTCAGTGAGGTTCTGAGGGGGTGCTGTGGTGACACACGGGTAAAGCACAGCCCACATATGGAGGCCTTAGTCCTGGGCAGAGCCGTCACAGGTTCGCGTCCCGCCCTGATGACCTTTGCTCCATATCTTCCCTCTGTCTCATAACCCACTTTCCTGTTGATTTACTATCAAATAAAGAACTTTAAGAAAAAAAAAGAAAAGAAAAGTCGTATCTGAAAGCCGAAGCTTTTGCAACTGACCCATTACAGAACAAGCAGATAGGCAGGAGGAAGCTGTGGAGAAGTTTAAAGCAGGGTTAGGTTCTAAAATAACATCCAAGCTTTGATCGTCTCCCAGAACTCTGATCTATCTATGACCTGAGCATAGAGACAGGATGGACCATGGTGCCTCTGGAGGAGCAGCAGAGATTCACTGCTGAGGTGAACTTCTATTAGCTGTGAACTGCACTAATTTTCCCATTTCCACTGAATGGCAAGAAGAAAGCCAAGATTGTGAAAAATACATAGAAGGTCTTGTGTAATGTTTGCCAGAAGACATGCAGGGAACACAGAAAACTTGTAGATAGACATGTTATGAACACATTAATCCAAAATTAAAATTTTTGTCCAACATATGAAACAGTAACGTGTACTTAAACGCTGTCCATCAACCTGAATGCACCACTTTGATTGTGAAACATGGTGTGGGCAGCATCATGCTGCAGGATGCTATTCTTCACAGTGGAGCTGAAAACAGGCCAGGAAGAGACCGGGAGGAAAACCCCTCCATTTGTAAGGAGCTGGCACTGAGTGTACACAGAACCTACTGTTTGTCTGGGAGAGACGTTCAGCTTTTAATAATTATTGAAAGAAAAGAAAATTCATATACTAACAGGCCCTGGAGTAAAAGTGTGGGAAATGAAACTAGCCAGTAATAGTCGAGCTTTAATCTGGCAAATCAGCCAAGCTGAGTGAGAGCTCTGCTGGCAGAGTTCCAACATACCTGTCAGGTGACGTGTACCAGAGACTCATCACAACAAAGATGGAGCAGATGAGGTTGTGTACCAGCCATTACTGACCTGTTAAATATGCTCTTATTATTACATTGCAGAAACTAAAGTGATAAGAGGACCTTCTCTTTGAGCATTTTCCTCCTTTTTCTGTAATATAGGCGTTCACAAAGATTTTATACATTTATGCTTTTTCTTTGTCATTGTAAAGTACCACAAACATCCAGTAACTATTATATAACAGGGCAAATGTATTTGTTAAAACTGGAATATTACTACAAGCTCTTTCTGAGACAGATCGATTGCATTGTTAATGATGGTAAAACCGTATTTAGAACAACAATAAATTTTTTCCTCTGTTTTATTAAAATACTGCGTGTCTAATTTATTGCTAAAAAAGTTGTGAGAAAAATTTGCGGCTTGTCCACATGGACTTTAATATGGACAGTTTTGCTCCTGTGGCAAAAGGTTTGAACTCATCTAAATCAAATGCCTTTGAATTTGACAAACAATACAGTTGGAAAAATACTCAATTCCTAAACTGCATCTATCACCAACAGAGATATGATGGTCAGATTTTACAGCAGACAGCACTTGAGTATAAAAAGGAGAGGAGGGGTAATATTTATTAATACAACCACATAAAGTTGGTCAAACTTCCAGCAAGGCTTATCACCATAGAGCCATGGTTGCAGTCTCTCTGTTTCATGGGCCACCAGAGGCTTTTGTTTTATCTGCTGCGGCCCTCAGTGCCTTAACAGCAGATCCTGATGCACTGGTCTTCAGTTCAAAGACAACACTGCATGGGAGATCAAAGTGCAGCCAGTCTTGTAGGCACACACACACACACACACACACAAACATGTTCATTGTGCTCGTGCGAACAGCACTCATGATAACCATGTCTACAATATCCGTCGCCCACTTGTGAATGCTCACCGTAACACACAAGCTCCGTCTCCACGTGGCCCTGGCATTGATCAAAGGGAGGAATGTGATAGATACAGGGCTGATAAGACGGGAAGAGAGACGAACAAAAAAAAAGGAGGCAGGAGTTTCACTTCAGTAATCAAGCTGATGTGTGTGGCAATAACTCAAGATAAGGCTGAGACAATTCTAGCTTGGACACATCTGACGACATTCCATACAACGCTGTGGCAGGACATTTACACTGCAACGCTTCTACCACACGTACTGAGCTCTAGTGGTGCAGAATCAGAAGGTTTTCTGACACAAAACCATATTTCTTCACAAGAGACACATCAGAATATTAAACTTATTTTTTTAACTCAGCCCTCTTGCTATTCATGTAAACTTGGTTAAATCGTTCTTTTAGGAACTTAAATGCCTAGCAACTGTAATCTGCAGCCAAGGTTAAACATGCAGGAGTCCAATGACACCATGCATGATCTTATCATGCCCTGAAAAAGAGTTATATGCCACTTACTTTAAACCACATGCAACAGTGTATGGAGGATGGAGGCAAACCTCCCTGAAATAAGCTCACCATGTAAACCAACTTCAGCTTTGATTCGTATTTGTTTACTGACACTCCACACCAACGACTGCACACACAGTTACAGACGCTACCAAAGCCAAGAAAAATCCCAAACCGTGGACATCAAAACTCCAAGCAGAAATAACATTTGTGGTCGAAGTGCAAAAGGCCAGTGTGGGATGTTGGAGGCCCAGATTATACAGTGAGCCTCAGCACTCAGCCTTTAACTGGAAGACTGTGTGTTTCATCGATGCTTTGGTGTTGGACTTCTCAGTAATAACAGTATACATTCTGAAAACTACCGCTACTTTCTGGTATCACATTTTAGAACATGACAACTGTTGGAACAATGATCTCAGTTTAAAAACATGAAATTAACAATGAGATAAATGTAATAAATGTCATATGACAAAATGGTTCTGTTGCTCTTTGTTCACTTTTTGTTACTGAAAAAAATCTGCATTTGTGAAATATTCTTCCTCTTTCAAGTGGTCAATATATCGGGAGCCTTCATTTCCTGAAATTACTTTTGATATACGGAGTACAGTTCCAGTCAAAGACTGACTGATTTCATATACAATTTTCACTTTCAGCTGATTTTACGCCCTGTGACTAACTGGCGACCATTCCAACAGGACCAGAACACATCAAAACTGGGTTTGGTCCGGACATTTCGAAAGGCCTCCTCAAGATCCAGACCACAAGTCTAATGAGAAGTTATGGGCCAATATTAAAAAATGGGTCCAGCTAGGAAATCAAATTAAAGAAATTCCACAAAAATGTCCAAAGCTAGATCTAAAATACCCAGAAAGCGTCATGCCCAGTGCTTGTTAGATTGCTGAACCAGCAGGCATTAACTTTATGCAAATTAAAATACACAACTGACCATTGGGAAGAAAGACCATTGATTAATTACAGGATCTATTTGCTTTATAAATTATTTGTCGTATTTGTGTATTATTTGTGTAAAGAGCAAAATGAAAACATCTGGAGATGGTTTAAGTTAGGTCTCCAACTTACTTCATGGACTTTTTTTATTGTGATAAACTACGGCATTATCCAAAAAGTTACTCTTGACCACAACAACAGGAAGATGCCCTCTCCTAAATACCAAAATAAATAAATAAACACTCCTTATGTTCCTATATTTTCTACATCTCAAGTCACACAAATGCTTCCCTCCTCCTCCCATGTCCTCCGTCCGTGGGAGCCTGAACTAATCTCCCATCTGCCCCAGCTCCTGCTACACAGACTGCTTTCATTGCTAACGAGGTCCTGATGAATTTTCTTAAAGGCGGCGATGGGCCAAATTGGAGCTGATATGTCCCATCCGGCAGGCTGGATGGAGCCATAAGACAGAGCCTTGTCCTGCTGCCATGTGACAGCCAACCCAGGCCAAAGTGAAAGAACTTATTAGCTCTAACTGGTCAGTTTACTGTGTGTTAGGATTGCTTATTCCATTACAGAAGCTGTATGTATGTGTGTGTTCATGTGTTTGCACTTTTATATCAAAATGGGGAACCAAGCGTGAAAGGTCTCCAACTGATGGGGCCCCCAGTCAGAGTCAGGCAGGGCTAGATGTAGGAATTGAGCTGTGATCATTAAGATGAGGTAACATAAAATAACAAAGTAAATAGGTGAAAAGGAAGAAATCAAGTGCTTTAAATGTAGTGCAGGCGGTGGGTAAAATGACTGTTGGTGTGAGAGTGGGGGGCAGTTTAAGGCACCAGATGAGCTCTCTGGATGGGTTATTCTGACACACACACAGGCCGAGCTTAGGAGGGTAAAGAGGGGGGCACGACGCGTCAAGCTGGAGCCATGACTCGGTTATGTGTGTGTGCTGTGTGAGGGTGAGTGGGCTGATCCCATTGTGTGTGTCAACAAGCTGTCCCATTCAGCGCCTGTGTGGCTAAACTCTGCTAATGAGCGTTGCCTCTGGCTGGGCCAAGCCAGCACAGCGCTCTTCATGGCTAAACACTCCGGCACACAACGTCCAAAGCAAGAGCAATGGAATAGGGCGACGGGGAGAAGAGAAGGATGCAGGGGTGCGTGAATATTCGAGGGAAACCACAGAATTGGATAGAATGAACCAGAAAAGAAGCAAAATGCAGCTCAGATAAAAAAGGGACAACATTTAAAAAGAGGATGGCAGCTTTTCTACTGGTCAACTGGATTATCTGCTGATTAGTGTTGGTTCAGTCCAAAGCCCGTCTACTGCAGTCGGTCTCCATGGAGAGAAGAGCATACTCTGGAAACTTTCACAGATTTGATCTATGAGGAAAGCCTGTGTCTGAGAAAGATCACCACACAAACTATTTTAATTTGGCATGTAAGCCGTTGACAAACAGCTTAAAGTTAGGGAAAAAAGTCAACTTGAACCAGCGACGATGACCTAGCTTTACGGATTTTTGCTGATTTACTCTATGAATCAGAAACTCGCTCTGCCTTTTGGTCCATGATGGGTTCAATACAACTTCTGGTTAGTCAGAGAAGACACCCAATGCTAAGGTCAAATTCAAAGTTGTAAATAGAAACAAATCCATCAAGGGTTGTTTTGGTTTTGAGCCCAAAATTGAAATATTACCAAAAAATAAAGAAAATGATGCAAAGATGTTTAAAATCCTAAACATCAATGGTCCCTGTTAATTTACCATTTAGACTTCAAAAGCACAGAGAGAAGGGGGCTTCATCGTGAAACAGAGTGCAGTGTATTCCTGGAACAGGTTGCAGTGTTAAGGCCAGAAAAAAGGTTCAGAGAATTTACCATGCAAATTGTTGATAGGAAGCAACACTTTCATGTGACTTCCCAGACTGCTGCTGCTGGAGAAATCCTGAATGACAGCAGAAATCTACAGTTTTCATAGTTACTATTTTTCATTAAAATTTCCGTTGATATTCCAATTTAGTCCAGTGAGTCTACAAGTGCTAAACAGTCCTGTATTAAATGTAATGTGATGGAATTATAGTATAGTTGTGTATATTTTTGCTACCCAGTAAGCATAGAGTTTATTCTTAGGTTGAAGTAAGATTGCTCACTATTATATTACACACCTGCTTAATATGTCACTTTTTCTCCCTAACTGATCATCAATCTTAATACACAACAAAGTAAACTCCTGGATAAATACACTCTGCAGAGTCATCTCATCTGCATATCTGAAAGGAAACAGAACTCACACATTTTGAACAGACTCATCAATGACAGTGATATTAAAAACAAAGTGACATGGTTATAGATAACAAGTAAAATACCATTCATCAATTCAGCTACAAATGAATTCATATAAAGTTGCAGCGACTAGCATCTCTAGCCCAACTGGGCTGTTTAAAGAAGAAAATTTCATATGGAGAACAAAAACAAAGCAAGGAAGTAGTGACAGCTGAAGAAAAAACAAAAAACAAAACACCAAAACATGGGGGTGCTGGTTATACGAGACTGCATGAAAAAGCAAGGGAGAGTAAAGTTGGGGGAGCTGTGGGTGAGAAAAGGAGGGCATGTCATCATCCATCAACACAAGGAGCTCTCCCTCTCTCTTTCCTGCTCAACACTTTGCCTCCACCAGCAGCAGGCTATTCGGAAGCCACATGTGTATGTGAGTTAGTGTTTGAGCGAGAGTGTGCTGGAGGTGAGGTTTGGGGCTGAGGCCATTAAAGCTCTGTTAAAACACTTCTGATGCTGTTGGCTGATGCTGAAGCAAAAGGAGAGTGGGAAAAAGAGAAAGAGAGGAGGAGTGAGACAGTGAGGGAGGGAATAGACTCTCAGCAGCTAGCCTGGCCCCCACAGCAGTCCATTGGCAGGCTGTCAATACTATGAGCACAGAGGTGCGAGATGAGTCAACAACCTAATTCTGACATCAAACTTTCATGGGCAGCAGAGGGCAAGAACAGGATGGAGAGAGAAGAGAGAGCTTTGCTGTTAATGCTTCCTCCATCACCTGACCTTCACTCCTCCAAACCTTTTAAGAAGCCTTTAAAAACCGACTCCTTCTGCTCTCACGCACACATACAAACCCAGGGACACAAGCGGCTGCACTTTTAAAGTTCTGACCTGCGGCTGAATTACATTTGGAGTGTTTTAGCAAGATATAATAGTGACCCTCTCACCCACCTCCATTCCTCTCCCAGTTCTGCAGAAACTCTCTTCCTGAGTCTGAGAGTGCCACCAGCTTTATTTATTAAATATGGCCTGAGAGAAGAAGCAGCTCAGGTGAGGTGAAAAACAGTTTTAGTAGAACAGCTTTTAATGGCTTTCTGACAGACTGGGGTGGTACCGGACCAGCAGCGTCGTGGAAAGGGACACCTTCAGGTACAAGCTACACCGATTAGAGAAAAACAACGCTGACTTTAGTATTTAGAATTAGATAGGGAGTGCTACATTTCCTGTTTCCATGAGCAATAAGAGGAACTGAGATGTCAGCAGAGCACAGGACTTTACAAAATCCTTCTTATGTACAAACAAATTCAAACATTATTTGTATTTAAAAAAAGAAATCAATTTCAATAAATAAATGGATAAATGGTTCCAAATCCAACAGGGTGTTTCTATTTACAATGTCACCAGGTGACTTCAAACCCATTCAAGCACTGAACAGATCGATGCGTAGAGATGCCATGACTTGCTCCAGCTGAACAGAAATAGAACTGAAGTTATCTTTGGAAATCTGTGTATGGTTTGTTCTTTGGCTTTTACATTTCACAATAAAAAGAGAACGAACTAAGAAAAATTGTGTGGTTTTCTTGTTTTAAAACAAAATTAGCAGAAAATTGTTTACATTATTTTTTCAGTTTATTTCAATGGTTAAGGCAAAGACAAGCTTAATATTTTATAAGTGCACCACCTGCAGTTCCATTTTCACTCAGAACTCTAGAATCGACCAAAGTCTCACCCTCAGCAGTGCCGGTGTTACACCAAATTCTGTCACCCATCATATTCTGTGACTGCAGGTGGCAGTAGCGTGCATTTATCTGCATGTACTGTAAGTCTTGAAGACCAGCAAGAAATTACTTACAATAAGCTCTCAATTAATATAATATGTCACCCCCAAATAGCCAGACTCACAAAGGTCACAAATTATGATGATTTTTAAATCTGTGAACTTACTGTATAGATCTATTAGTAATGTTTGAGATCATTACAACTACTTTTCAGATTCCTGTCACCTTTTGAGTACAATATCGATGCTTTTTGTAGAATATTTGAGCCTCAAATGGCCAGTATCACAGAGGTCACAATTTTGGACAGCCATCACCTAGTCTTTGGCCTTTGACCTTCAAGTCTTTGGTGTTAGAAGGTTTTCTTGCCAACACCGTAATCTTTTAGCTCTGTCCAAAACTTTTGTCAGATTCAGGTCAGGACCCAAAATGTTTATTCATTACCCTACATTACTTCCAGTCAAAGAAAAACACATGCAGAGGGGGGCGAGGGGGGGCTTGAGCCCCTGACTCTTTTATCCTTGATGACCAAGGTGCCATTTTTGAGTCTTTTTTTTTCTTTATTGTTATTTCTTTATCTGTACATCAGGAGACCTGCTTCTTCCCCTCAACAATAGCATTAACCTAAAAATAACAATTTAGAAAAATAAGTTAGCCTGCTCACTGTTCGCTTTCTGCTTCATCTCAACCTAACGTTACTACCAGCCGGTTCACATAGCTGCTGACGGCTCTAGACTGGAGGTGAGCGGCTGTGAATGGAAGTTACTGCAGAACCTCAACTGATAAAGAAAACTTCAGCCCATAGCATTTGGATTTCACAAAATATCAAAAACATTAGCAAAAATACTGCACCAACCATATGAACCGCAGCATAAAGACAAACATGCGACAGTTAAATTCATCAAGATTTCCCAAAAGCAGGGGTGGACTGGCATAGAGCCTACCGGAGGATTCACTGGTGGGCCGCTACGTTAGTGGGCGGCCAGGCGGTTCTGTGCCAAAGAGCGCAGCACGCAGCACCCTCTTGTTTGTGTAGCCACAATGCCTTTCTCAGAGGTGCTAACTTCAAAAAATTATGTTGAGGTAACCCCTCTGAGCCTTTTTTTGGAGGATAAACAGTCAGATATATTAGGGTTTATTTAGTAAAATATCAGCAAATTTGCTTATTTCATAACTTCTTAACCAGAGACCTTCTCTCCAATGATCTGTTTAACAGCTACAGTCTCAGACCAACTCACCCCTCCAGCTCAGTCAGCAGCAAAAACAGCAGCATTATACATAGCAGGGGAAACATAGACTACATTTGCTTTGCATTGTCCCCACATGATGACAGTGATACAGTATGATCCAATTAAATTTTAGATTCTCGATTAATATGGGTTGTTGCTATGTTGTTCTACAGTGTTCTAAGATCTTGTTCAATGTGCCCCTTTTAAACTTTGAGCCCCCGGCCCTCCAAAGGTCTCTGCACAGCCCTGAAACAAAATATATTGGCAAAACTAAAATATTAGCTAAAACCTAACTCCACAGTTTTATGACAGAAATAATTTCTGTCATATTATTATTAATAATGGCTTTATCACACTAAGACACTGTGATGCTGTCAAAGACAAGAGGGAGCTTTTCGCTCTATAAAATACAAATGTCTGTCAGTGCCTCTTCTTCTGACAGTGAAGCTCTTAAGTACTCTATAAAATATAAACCTGCATAAAAAATACAAAAACTTAAATAATCAATGGGATACATTAATCACACACCAGTCAGGGTATTAGGACATGCTGAACAGTGATAATACAATGAAAAAGTACTGAGGTTAAGTAGGTGGTTTAAATATTTATATTTCCATATAAATGTGCCAGAGTCCCATTTCATTTTTGCAGGGCTACAGCAGGAATACACTGAATCACTGTCAGTCAATGTCAGTCAGACCCATATTTTATTTATAAATGATGAATGTTCTTGAACACAACAAAAAGTTTAAACTTCTGTTATAATCGCCTCTAAAATGTGGCTCGGAAATGTTCCATGCTGGATCACTTTGGATTTGTGTTGGTCGAATTTGAATACAACCAAGTTCAGAACCACTTCCACAGCACTGTTAAAGGCTGTGAGCAGCCAAACAGACCTGGACCCCCTGCTTGGTAAATCCAATTTGCTGCAGTTGCAGAAGTGCAGTGAAAAAAAACAAACAAACTAGAAATCAGTGCTCTGAAAGTTGATTTGCTTTGAAAGGCCAACAATGAAACATATTTCTGAGGTTAGGTGGTTGGAGCTTTTGGCAAACGTAGATGATGATGGTAAGGCAAACAAACAAGACTGGAAGATTTTCCTTAATGTTCTCTTATGGTTTTGCATGTGCAGACAGGGACAGTGAAAAGTGCAAGGAGGGAAGATAGAGAGCGATGACAGAGCAGAGGGAGGACTGAGAGTGTGAGGCACAGGCATGAAGGAACGAAGGGATTACAGGAGGACAAATATAGTAAATATAGTAAATTCGAGAAAGTGGAGGTGTCCTTTTCAGTTCATCACCTGGGTATCAGTGGATAATGGGTAACCTGTAAGTTACAACCGATATTTCATTCAACATTTTTTACCTAGTGTCATAAATTTTAGGTAACGACTTCTAAATATAATATTTTTAGAATCAAGAGAGTGAGTGAAAAAAGTCATCATCTTCAAAAAGATCAGTTATCTTTTCCACACATCACACATTTAACAGCCAGCTTCAAAGAGCAAATAGAATATTATATAGACATTAAACCTAAAATCCTACAAATATATAAAACAGATAAATTCAAATTAACATTTTTGAAAGTTTTTTCAGAGCAGATACATCACTTTGAGCTGCAAGAAAAATGTACGACAAAATCTTGTTCCACTGCCTTATGAAGGCAGGGCAGTCCTTTCTCTGTGGAGTCTGTTTTTTTCTGGTGGACTTTTCTTCAAGGATGTCACTTCACTTTACTCCTGAGGTTCAAAAACATCCATGTCGGGTTAATCTGTAATTTAAAAATGATCAGTTATGTGCATGGCTGCTTCATGTGTCAGTGTGTCACAACTGTGATAAACTGTTGACCGGCTTGGAGGTTATTATGGAGTTGACCGTTGATTGGTGGGAAAGGCTCCACCAACCTCTAAAAATCCTGAAAATGACTGAATGAATCTCATCTGACCTTATATCACTTTTTACACAAAGAGGGGAACATTTGTTTCTGACTTCCTGGGGAGTTTTCCTGGCTTGCAATAAGTGAAACAGGCAAAAAATCCAACAGTCCATTTATTCTGGGGCTTTATTCTATTAAAAGTATTTTCTCTCTTGAATGTTTAACTCATTTCTAGCTTTTTCCTTTGTCAATTTTATAATCAAGCACTACTCACAACAGAAAGCCTACAATCCATTGGTAAGCCACTAAATCAAACCTCAACTCAACACACACTGCACAGTTTTTTTTGAAAATGTTGGCATGGGCTAACACAATCATTTTAAGGCACTTTAAGTTTCAAGAATAGATGCCTAATATATTATTTCTAATTTATCGGCAGGTTTAGAGCTGGATCTAATCCCAGTTCAGGCCTGATCGTGTCCAACCGACGTCAGGATCCCTCAGAAAATCTGACGTTAATGGAAACCAGAATTAATCTGATATGAAATGACATGAGGAAACCTGAACATGGTGTACTGTTGAATCATGAGAATCCTTCTGTTCCTCCCATTCTGTTTCAAAACAATCTTCCTGATTTGTGAATGGGAGAAATTATAATATATATCTCATCTCTCTTTTTGTGCCACAGTTCATAGTGAACATGGCAGAAACTTCAATTTGCTCAACAGAAAAACTGCTGCATTGGTACCTGCAGAACTGAGTAATATCGAGACACTCCAACTGGGTATTTCTTGCAGTGTCTGGGTATTTCTCAGTTGTGCATGTCCTACAGAGTGTTGGACATGAATTTAGCTGATGTGCCACCCAGCACATCTGGAAATTGCTGTTTTATAGAGGATGTTGAAGCTAGTTTAACATCAACACAGCTTGTTTCCCTGTTAGATATTAGGAAACCTGTTTTAAAACATTTCCATGTTAACATCTGCTAGGCTTCCTTAGAAAACTTTTTAAACCAATTTCAATAATGAACTCAACTTGACTACAATATTTCATAACTATGATCGGAATTGGAACGTATGTTTGATTAAATTGAAATGACTTTTGCATCAAGTTTTGTTGTGAATTGGTGCTATAAAAATACATTTAATTGAACTCAATTATCATATTTGGAATGATATTGCCTAGGTAGATTACAACACAGACAATGATCTACAATGTCCTAATGCTTTTTTAAAAATTTCTATAGACAAATCAGAACTGTCGAAAGTCTCCAGGTTGGAGGTTAACAAACAATGAAACCTGGAAATTTCTGATTCATGAATTTCTGGTGAAAGATAATCAGACAACTTTAGAATGATTTCTTTGCATAGCGACCATGAAGCAGAAAATCCTTATTCGTGTTGAAAACATGTTTCACAGTTGCTGATTAATATTCAACTTAATGCTCTGTTACTTTTCACTCATTTTCCAAAGTGAACATTGTTTCAGTGTTCTCTGATGTCTATGGCCTATTCTGGAGGACAAGGAGCACATGAGCGAATGGTGACAGTGCCTGAGCTGCAATCTCAAGCTTCCAAAATGCAATTTCAACATTTTTAAATATTAATCCTTGATACCATTAAATCACGAAATATGATAAAGTATGATCAGAAATTATTATATAGTGTTTAACCAAAAAGGAGATGCAAACAACCAAGAAAAATCTAGTTCTTCCTTTCATTTGTCTGCAGGTTTTAAGTATCAGTTTTATCAGTTTCTGTATGTTAATGTCTTTCTTGTACTATGTTGTTTATCAATATGAAGAGCTTATTGATGCATAAACACTTACCAAAAACACACATAAAGCAGCAGCTGGAAAAGAAGAGAAATGTAACACTCGTGGAGAGTGGCAGACTTTAATTATGAACACAGGAGAGCTTAGTGGCAGTCTGGCACTGCTGTTTGTCGACTCAGTGGCCTAAAACACTGAGTGACCCTGATGCAGGGTTACTTTTTTCAAGGCTCTGCTGTCCTCCTGGGTCAGAGCTGCACTGTCCTGGGGAGAGGCCAGAGTGTGCATGAATAAGTTAAGATCGTTGAGGGACCAAAGTCCGTTGGCTGACGTTTCCACTCCACTGAGTTTTAACACATTAGGAAGCCCCACTGCCTGTAATGAGCCAGAGACAGAGGGATGGAGATGTGCTGGGTGACGTCTGAGAAAATATACTCAGCCTTAGAGCAAGACTCAATCTGTAATTATTTTTTGCAAATTTGTCACATGACAGGGTAACAGGATGATAATTCTGATTTGTAAATTCTGCCAGTGCGATCAGTTGACTTCTTCGGTGTTTCAGAAACCAATATAATGCTTTGCTAACATCCATTTTGTGGCTGCAATGAAAGGAAAATCTGTCTTTGTCCAAAAGAGGCAGTATTATTTAAAATGGACTTTTTGAGCTTTACATTATGATATAATATTGTTTCCTCATCAAAAACATACCAGGAGTGTTGCTTTGATTGTTTTATGCATGTTTGGGAAATCCTTCCATCTCCATGGCAACCATTCAGCTGTGCAAAACGCTTGGTTGAACGCAACTCCTCCTCACATCTGCAGTTTCCAAGTATGTCACTTCCCCATTCCGCTCCTTCAGACTAGCCAGCAGCAGTTAGCAAACACCTGGTGGAGCTGCTGCATCTCCTGAGCTCATTACTGGAACTACTTCTCAGTAAAACCCTGGTAAACATTGTTAAAAAGGTTAATAGAGGAGACATATTGCGATGACTTCCTCAAGGCAGAGCTGTTAAAAAGACAGAGGACCAATTTAATTTAATTTAACATAACAGTTATCTTTATCAGTGGTCATAATATATCACTCTTCATGAGAGTCAGGAATCAAAATAAAAATAAAGAGAAAAGCAGGCTATAAAAGAAGGCCTTTAGAACAAACAAATTACATGTTAGATTTTATTTAGGTCTGTAATTTGTGAAAATACAAATATTTATTGCAGTTTACGGTATGTATTAAGGTTTATATATAAACAAATCAACTGACACAAACTGGGTTATGATAGGGATGACAAGATCTGTTAGCTGACACAAAAATAGACGAAAGAATGCACAGACTGGCAAGGCGCTGGTACAGAATAAGGACAAATGGGCAAACTGACCTGGAGCACCTTCAATCTAAGGTTAGTTGGCTGATGTTGGTTGGCAGGTTTAACCAACTAGTTGGAAGGTACAGGTTTTATTGAAAATAAATATTTAATGTAAAAGACAATCATCCCTGAGTTCTCTTCCGGTCATACAACAGGACTGAAGTTAGAGAAATGTGCAACCACTTTGCTGTATTTGAAACGTTGACTTTAGTTTCCTCGATTTTCAAACAACAAACTTTAGTTCTTAGGTTGAATTTTAGTTTATTTCTGCAAGGACTTGTGGTTATAACATTATTTCCCTTATGTAAATCAGGGTCTTACATTGGATTAAGATCTTGCTGGAATATTTATGTTCATGTTCATATCTAATTACAGCCAAAGTCAACTCTGGAATGTCTTGTTGGTGCAAACTTTATGGGCAGTGAAGCTGTAATTAAAACAGAGGTTTCAGGTTGTTTCAATTCACTGGACGCTTTCAGAGGATTCATCGGGCTCTGACCAAGGGAGTTCATGCTGTAGCCAAGGTTGTCTGTTTTGTTCTTCAGAGAAAGAATGTGTATGTATGTGTTCTCTCCTCATCTCAGCCCCAGTGCCCCTGTGCCCTGGCCTCTCTTCCTCCCCCACTGTGTGTGAGTTTATTCACAGGAAATGCAGGGAAGCCTCACGGGTGGCTGAGCTGATGCGAAGCGACGTGGCGTCTCCAGCGAGCCAGGAACTTAGCATGTCAGGCAGGTCAGCACGGGGCAAGCAGACAGTCGATAAAATATTCAATACAGCACTCCCAGTTCATGGATCTAATACCTCAGAAAAGGCCCCCCTCCAAAATCTAGACGGAAAAAAAATATTCTTTACAAGCTTTACTTCTCACACCAACTGGATGGGAGTGTTTATCGCACTCAGGGTGAAAAAGCAACCTGTCAATGAAGATCTCACAGAGCCTCGGAGCCGAGCTTTAATGGTTTCATCTTCGCATGATGTCTTATGGATTGCAAACCCTCCCTTTCCTGACACTGGGATGGAGAAGCGAGCTTTATTGAGAGCGAAAGTTCAAAAGTGCATTGCGACCTTTTCAAAATCAAAATGATATCATAACGCAGTGGCTCTGTCTTTCTACCCCCCCAAGCCCCCCACACACCCACCTTCGTTATTTGAATTCATCCTCCCAAAACCTTAATTTTCTCAATTATTCACATTTTCTTTAGGACTTTATTTTAATGCTGTACATCTTTAAAGCGCCTGTAGGGTGAAGTGAAAGCATACGCTGGAGTTTGACAACCTGCAGTGAGTAGAGCCTGGATGGGCCCTGGAATGTCTAGTGTCACTTTCGCACAGTGGGCGCTAATTCCAATTAGCATCATTCAACAGCACTGAGGGCACATCACATCGACTCAGTCTCTGCCGAGACAGGCGCCCTCCACGGACCTGGCGGATACAGTGAAACACCAGCTGCTATCAGCCTGTTTCGCTGATTAACCTAGACACTAAGATGTCGCTGCTGTGTCTTCTGACTCCCGAGTCGCCACCTCCTCCACTCTCTGTTGTCCTGGGGTAGCTTCCGTCTACTTACATTTTTAACAAGCGTCTCCTCTGTCTCCATCTCTTTTATTGTGTCGTCTGAGTGTGTGGTATTTTATTACTTACACTGCATAGATTGGTTGAGTACACTGGATCAGTGTTACCCACTCAAACGGTTTTCCTTTCTCCTTCTGAATAATTAATGGAAATGGATGGTTAAGGACAAAGGCAGTGAAGACTCCATTAAGGAGCGAAATGTTGAGAGGTGCTGACTTCATCACTGAGGTTGTTAGCGCCAGAGCTCCTGACTCACGTCAACAATATCCTACAGGACAAAGTGGATCCAGGAAATACTGGAATTCGGACTGAAAGATGGTCCAAAAAGATCTCCAAAGTTCTGACAACATGGGAATAACTCATTCACATCGACAGTCACCAATAGTCGCCTATGGACGTACAATTGATGAAAATAGCTGGATGTGACTGTAAGATGGATTGTTTTTGCTTTTCAAAAGGCTTGTCATTAAAAATCCCAGAGTTTCAGGGCCCTCCAGCTTTCCGATCCCTATAAATAAAAGCTTTCCTGAGTGTTACTTTGCTCTCTCCCTTCCAGAAACACACCCATGTAGCGACTGGAGCCTAGTAAATAGCCCCCTTTGGTTGAAAAACATTCCAACACTCCCAATAGTATGAGAGCTTAGTGGATACTGGATGGACTTTAAAACTGGACTCCAGCACTCGTTTCCTAAAGCACTGCTTTCACCGCCACCATTTTTACAGAAGTCCCTAGACTGTCCACGGATTTACTCCATTCACTCTCAGAAAGGGAAAAGCGAAGGATTTTCACACAGCAGGAAAGAAGAAAATGCCCAAATTTCACATCTATGCTCTTTGTTTATTTGTGTTTCAAGAAGAAGTTCTGTTAAAAGGCCTGTCTGCCTGTAAGCATAAAAAAACCCAAGCATTACAACATCATCTCATAAATAGACATGGGTGACACAACTCCATGCCACAAAAGCCAAAATTCCAGAATGTGACATGTTTTGCTACGGTTTGTGGTTTTTTCAAAGAATCACTTCCATGACAAAAACAGTAAATCCCAGAACTAAATCTTTTCTAAACACATTTACATATATTTATTTACAAGACGAGCTGTACAATAAAAGTCAAACATGAGTCAATCCAACTTGTTTTAAACAGAACAGTTCTGGCCAAAAGCCAAGTTATATTATTGCGCAGCCGATCAAGTGGATGTCTATTTAACACAAAGATCTTTATATTAGGAAAACTTTATTTTATAACAATTGTGGTTTTTACTATTATGCAATGATAACATATCTTCATTTCAGGATAGTATTACAGTATGATCATCACAGATATCTGTAGGAGACTCCAGCTGAATTTACTCTATTAATAAAATTAGGAGACTGGTTGTTATTACACTGAGAAGTTCAGTTATGTTCTTGTGATATCCACCACTATTTTCAAAGGAAGTGTGCACCAGTCATAGCTATACAATAAAACAGGTTCACAAACATTACGTTGTAGCCAACTAGATTGTATCTGATGGAAGTGATGTTAGACCAACAACCTTTGGGTAGGAATTTCAACATGACTAAATAAAAAAAGGTTTCGAGACAAACAAAAATCTACAGCAAGGCCGTGAACGTCTCCTCCTTATGAGATATTCTATTCAACAGAATTGTGTTGGCACCAGTGCAGAGCTTGCTCAAAACTGGTAGCAGGTGCATGTGACTGCATGTGTAAACACCTTTTGACATTACCTTTGTAAGGACAAGGAAAGCAGAAAGGCCAAAAAAAGACCAAAATTCTGCAGAAAGTAAAAAGAGAAGAGAACCAAAGACAGGTGAAACCATAGTGTCCAATGATGACAAAATGTCGGATGTGCCTTTGATTTATATAATCAAAGGCAGGGATGTCCCAGTCCGATCATATGATCGGAAATTGGGACTGATCAGATATATATGTATATTTATTTTAAACCCAAATTGGAATAGGGTTTTAACCCTATTTTAACTACCGTTACTTATAGCAACTACCATTACTAACTGTAACAATAGTTACAGTTAGTAACTACCGTTATGTGGTGGTATGGAGTTAGGCTGGAAATAACACATGCGCTGTACTTTGTAGCACTTACTGCCATAAAGCAAAGCAGAATACAGCATCAGTTTGAAGTGAGAGCACTGTTGTCAACTTAGTGACATTGTTGCTATATTTAGCAACTTTTCAAACCTCTGCAGCAACTTTCACTTAAAAAAAAGCAACAAAGAACAGCAGGCTCAATTTGCAGCATCCAGCAGCAGAGCAGAGAGGAAACCACTCCACTCTGTTACCACACTGCAATGGAATCATGCATGTGCAGGGCTGCCAGTGATCTTGCTCTGGACTACAGTATAATGTAAATGTAGGTTTTTATGTTGTCCCTTAGCATTGGTCGACACACACTGACTTGGGCTAAAGGACCAGATCAGGAAATCCCTAATCAAAAGAAAATGTGGGACCTACTGTTCGTCTTCTTTATATATAGTGCCAACAGAGGAACTTTCTGAGTCAATCAGATTCAAAGTCTTTTTTTTATAGTTCTGGATAAGGACTGGGATCCAGCATCATTTTAATTGTTCTTCATAATATCATTAATGACAGAATGAGGGAAAAATAAAGTGGGATTGATGTGGCTTTGATGTGAGCATTGTATCATGGTAAAGAGAGAGCCAAGGCTCTAGATTTACCAGTGAATGCATGTTCCTACCCTGACTGAGTGTTCCCCAAGGGAAACCCATGACACACTGAAGGGACTAAGATGTACTATGTGGGACTGGCCTGAAAATGCCTTGGGATTTCCTCAGAGGAGCTGGTCTGTGTGGATGGGGAGGAAACTTGGTATAATTGAGGCTAATTGATGGATGGAATTTCATAGATGTAAAAAAAAACTACAAAACACATTTGTTTTGTAGTAAAGGAGCCATGCTAAAAGAGACAAAATTCAAATCTCCCTCAACTCTCCTTCAGCTATCAATTTTGGTGAATGTGTAACCAGAAATTTTACAGACATTACACAACTCAGTTCAGAACACTCCTGCACAGAACTGCATAGTGACACATTTCAAACCAAGCTCTAAATCTCAAAGCTTTATAAATATTTGGGCAAAAGGGAAAAAATCTGACATCAGGTAAAGCTATTAGTAGTCCACTGCTGTTCTTCTTGGAGGTCATTGGAGAAGTGGTTAGTGCTGCTGACTTCAGGAATGCTGTCGGTTCAGAGTTGTAAACGGAGTTGGCCTTCACCAACAATGGGGCATATTTTGTGAGATGCTGGGAGTCGATAGCAGGCGTCCACTCTGACAAAGGGCCATTTTTCTGGCTCCGTGAGAAAGGCATGTTAGTTCAGCTCTTTGATACAGGACACTGTTTCTGTGACCGCCATTCATTACCATGTATAACAGACCAGAACTCAATGGACATTACGCATTAGGCATAACTTTTTCCTCCTACACACATTTACAAAGGCCAGGCTTCTCCAAACACTTCTAGGTGTCTCCTAAAATTACTTTGGGAGCTGAAAGAAATGAAAAAAGAAAAGCATTTGACCTGGCTTCATACGCTTCTTCTTTTCTCTCTAGTTAAGTATGAGCTGTCTGAAAGGCCAAAGTTTTGTTGGTGATTCAGAAGAATAACAAGGCAGAGGCATCCACATTTGTTTCCACTTATGTTATATGATCTTTGTGAGGCTAATTTGAACAAATCCCTTGCTCCAACCGCACACTGTATTTTCCAAGAGGGCTCTTAACATATGTACACTGGGTGTTAATGTCATGCTCCAAGTAAACTGTGCTGATGGTCGGTCCTGGATGAAGGGAGCTCTATTTCTGGCCTGAGCTCTCGCTAGTCTTTTATTAAGAAACCATATAAAATGAGGCATGAGCAACAAAGCCTGTGGAGACCCTGTCATTTAGGACTAACTGCAACATTTAACCAGCTCAGCTTCAGAACACTCTGTAAGGTCAATTCTTATCAACATTACCTTCAGCACCACAGTACAGATAAATACCAAAGAATCAGAAATTGAAGAACCACAGCGTGGATCTAAATCTTTTCTGGAACTCTAACAAAACCTTTTCTGCTTTTAATATCTTAAATAACTGTACTTTAACAATGCAGGCAGTCCAACGCTACACAGGAAGTCAAAAGAACAAAAATCAAACTACTGAAACCATATTTGGTTGCAGTGTGATTGAAAGTTCCCATGTATTTTTTTCTTGGAATTTTGATATCAATTTATTGCAAGGAGTTTTTCTCTGATGCCATTCAACCATAATGTCTCAGGTCATCGCTAATGAATGAAACAGAAGGCAGGGAAAGAAAAGTTGTCAAGAGTTAAATGTGGACTCTTAATACTTGTGCAAGGGACGGCATTTGATGATATTTTGTCTTCAATATATGCAGAAGACAACTATACCTACTAGTTGCCTAACAGCTACTAGGCAACTAGTCTCTACTCTGTGCTGATCTGTCCAAAGAACATTGCTCCAAAAGTCTTGTTTACCCAGATGGAGGTTTGCAAACAAGACATGCTTCCATATTCACTTAAGAGAAAAAATATGTCCTGGTAACACTTCTGACACATCCTGCTTGATCAGTCTTTTTTTGAATTATGCCATCATGAACTGTAATGCTAACTGAGGCCTGTGGAATCTGGGAGATGACCCCGAATTTCTGAGTATGACACAATCCTGTGTGGATTGGCAGCTGTCTTTAATGTTTTTCACTTCTGCCTATTTATTTCACTGTAGACTGGTGAACTTAACGTTGTTTGAAAAGTGTTCTTAAACAACAGTTGCTTCTCTTAGGTCATTACCTTTCTGCTTTGGCGACACACAGCTGTAGACTTCAGAGCAACAAGTTGCTAGAACTCCTGCTTTTATGGATGTGGTTAAACTTGCTACTGTATTTATCAACTGACCAAGTGGAGCTTATAAGAAACATGTAGCTTTTACTGTTCCATTTAAAACTAATGGAAAAATGTACTTCTTCCTGCTCACAGTTTCTTAACATGGAACCAATAGTTGTTTTTTTTTTACAACTGAAATAAGACTTAAAGAACTGATGAGCCTGCTAATCATCTGCTAAAATGTATAATATTTACTGCACTTTCTTTTCACATTGACTGTATAAAATAAAATAACTGTCTCAAAGCTTTTGTAGGCATAAATTAATATAAATGTAACTATATTATGGGACACAGAAAAGCATAGGAAAATAAAAATGTCTACCAGAGAGCCGAGAGTTGAAGCACAAAGCAGTTTCCTCAAGGCTCCTCAACCAAACAGTCTTCACAATTACTTTATTGCTAAGAAAGTTCTCTTCAGCCCACTTTGCTGCTTCTCTCAATGTTGTGTTGCTGTGACTCCCAAATGTGGCACTTTCCCCCAGTATGCTGTAAGTGTACTACAGCTCTGGGGAATGCCAACACCATGTCAAAGGAAGGAGTGAGACGGTGAGAGAAGAAGAGGTGGAGGAAAGGCTCTGGTAAAATGTTAATGTTCCTGTCCTGTTCAATATCCGTATCTTTAGTCAGGGGATTGCTGCCGCCTTTCGTTCCTTGAACTGTTGTAAGAATACATGAAGTAGCGGGAGGTACCACATGTGGATCAGAGACAACTTTGTCCCCTGCTTTTCGTGAGTGAGCAATTCCACACCATCCCACACACTGAAAGCATAAACATTTCATGTTTGGTTAGTAGCCATGCATGAGGAATTCCCCCTCCCAGTTGGTGTTTGATGTTTTTATTGCCTCCATTTTGAAGAGCATTGTGCAGAGTGAGCATCCTCACACTCGCTCAACCTAAAGTCATCTTTTTCTGTAACAGAGATTTGCAGTCTACCTGAGGGTGATTCATAAGTTTTGGAGCCACTAGCTAAGTCCTCTCACACTAGGAGGGGGCCACTGAGGGATTCAGAGTTATTATGTGTCTGGTGGACGGGAATGAATTCTGAGTATAGCTGGGAGTATGTGAAAAAAAAGGAGTTGAGGTAGAGGAAGGAAGTGTCGGGTAATGTCTGGCAGATGACAGATCAGTGAATTATTTTCTTGTGCCCACAAGGCAGAAGAGGTGGTGGTGTGGTGGTCACATCTCCAGAACACTTACAGTCTTTATCCCACTCTTCTCCCCCTTTCTCATTACTACAGAGGAGGCTATTCAACAACAACCACCACCCCCAACGCCTCCTGTCTCTCTCCACTCAAACAGACACAACCGTCCTCTGAAGCCATCTTGCCCTTTCTTCAGAGATTATCTGAAAACACATTTTGCAATGGTGCAAAGATAATAGGAGGAATGAGGACAAAGGCCGGCCTGCTTTTGGACGAGGCGTCTTTTCTGTCACTCGCCACAAAAGCGGTCAATTCAACGCCTCGCCCCACAACAGCATCATAAGGTCATTATGTTCCCCCCTGCTTTTCCCACCCACTGACCAAAAGAACGCCTAGTTGATGTGCCAAACCGCACATGGACAACTCCTAAACACACTGATCACTACTCCCAGTCAAACAAAAGTCTCCCATAACACTTCAATCAAATTCTCCACCCCAAAACAAAAATGTTGTTGGTGAACCTTGTACAGTACAATGTATATTTTCATCTTTCCAAGCCCACACGTCTACTTGGCCCTCAGACTTTTAACTCTTGCCCTTTTTCCCAAGACAGTTGTTTGCTCTAGTGCATGTAGGGGTGCATGCATGTGGGGGTGTTTATGTGTGTGCGGGAAGGCTGAACGGGTGGGATCCAGGGGGCAGTGACTAGGGGTGGCTGAAAAAGGACAGTCAACAAATCTCCATTGTCCCCATAGCGATGGTAATTGCATTTGATTAAAATAATGACAGGGTGTCGGGCTGAAAGAAGGGTCTCTGGGAGGGAATGTGAAGGCCTAACACTGAAACATGTTGCCAAGGAACGAAAGAAGGATAAGAGAGCACACTGCATGGTTGCTGTCAAGAAGCTTAAAGTGGTACTCACCTGGACGGTCAAACGAGCAGGGACATGTCATGTAACACCACATGGAAAAAAGAGAATAGAGAAAAAATGTTTTTTTTTAATTTAATAATAAATTGTAGAAAGCAAACAAATTAACCACCTGTAATGCAGTTACAGTAGAAGTACACACTTGAAAATGCCACAGATGGATATGGGTGAACCAGAGCATCCAATTTCTGTCTTGCATTGGTACCATTCTTTAAAGAAATGGCAAATATTGACTATTTTATATGAAGCCAGTAGTGTGCCACTTAAAGTGGTGGTATTATATATTTTCCAGGCACATTGTGCCATTTTATAACACAATCAACTAACTATGTTACCTTCAGTGATAAAAATGCTGATTATATCAAACTTAACCTGTCTTTGAAATTTGATGCATTGAAATTGGCTTCTGTCTGTAAGAACAAAGCTCCAAACTTGATGAGAGGTGCACTTGGTGAAGCCTGGTGAGTATTGGATTGACTAGATGAATAGACATAACTACTAACTTAGTCTTGTTTTTTTCTGCTAGTGCCCTAGGAAGGTTCAGTTCTGGAAAGAGTTCATAATATCGCTTTCTCTCTACAACCACAGTAAAGTCCACAGTGCCTTCAGGCGGTAAACTCAAACACAGGGCATTATGAACCTCCACACTTAGTGAGTGTGTCCTTTGCCATGACCCTCAGAGGACTTGGCACTGTTAAACAGCCTCTGCTTTTGATGTGTGCAGAAGCCACGGAGAATGAAAGGGATAGAAGCTTTTACAAGTGGTCCAATAGGACAAAGTATCTGTTCTCTCTGTAAAAGCAGTGCTGAGGGTCAGAATAGGGGACGAGCAAAAGGAAGCGAGTGAAAAATTGAAAAGTGTGTGAGTTGTGTGTTACGGGCACGAAAAGATATGATAGCCAGTAGGGATGTCAGCAGCCTCAGAATGGGAGATGTCTAAGCCGGGCTCAGACTCTCATCTCCTCACACGGCCTCACCCCTTCCATGCATCTCTCTCTGCATTTATCCCTTACACCTTCACAGGAAGTTCAGTCTGGCCCTGAAGCAACCCTGTACCCTCAGTGCCCTCCTTCCCTCCCTCCCTTCAACACTTCCAGAGCCCTGGCTCACACAAAAGGAGAGGGAGTGAGTGTGTTATGTATAACGGGTCACAGAAATGTCAATAAGTCTATAAAATACTTGGATGTCTTAATTTATATATCACTGAAAGGAGATTTATCCTCCACTACCAAAGTTATTTAACCTACAAGCTTTCCTACAAGCATAGAAAAATACATACTGGATTTCTTTACAGATTTTGTCTAGAAACAGATGCAGTTATTTTTGGTTGCTTTTTAAAAATTTTTCTTAGCTTTTAACCTTTGGCTGCAAGTTTTTGATAGAGACCAAATTAACTACTATAAAAACAGAGCTGAGCCAGTTCATCTATGAGGTTTAGAGATTTATTCCTGCTGCAAATTAACCGAGGCTGACGGAGTCGGTCTGGGCACCTCATTACGACGCCTTTCAAGTTTCTCTTTGGAAAGATGTTTCTGACATGCTGTCACAGAAGAGCATACCTTCAGGGAAATATACAAGCATTGCACACTAGCCATCACTCAGAGGTTTTAGGGTATCCCTCTACAAACTAATGACTAATGGAGGGACTAGAGAAAATACTGCAACACATATCTCAAACTACTACATCTGAAAAGACATCAGAATAAAAAATTTAGTTTTTTAAAAAAAATCAATAAGTGTAGGCAAATTGTCATCAACACAGCCACTTCAGAACTATAAAGCTGACAACTTGAAAATGGAAACTCATTTGAAAGTCTTTTTGATTAAATCTGTTCCAGAAATGTAGTGGCTAATGGCTAGATTTGCTGCTTTTTTAAACTTGATAAAGGGTTTATTCACCATAAGGTGTTTTTACACTTGTTAGTCCAGTAGACTCAATTAAACTGGAAACCATAATTTCCAGTTGGTGCGGTTCGCTTTCACGGTTCACTGTGCTGAACAAACCAAACTCTTTGGGAAACCTTTTTACCCCTTGCTCTGCTCCAAGAATCACTGAAGAAAATAACACCAAGAAGAAACCGAGGACAACTTTTTTCTTCAGAAAATGTAGACAAAGTATTAACATTTGGAGGATTGTTCTTTTGTCTTTGGCAAAAGACCATAAGGCATTTGTTGCATGAAGTAGCGTTAGACTTGCTTGTTTGTTTTGGTTGTATTTACCCAGAAGGCCCAGCTCTGTAGTCCTCCTCCTGCTTTAGGAGCAGTCTCCAGTCTGCTTAGTGTCCACATATGCATTGAAACCACACCAGAGTTCATTTCGACCAAACTGAGGCCCAGGTTTGCAGACAGATCAGAGTTTGCCTTTTTGGGCAACATTAGAATTCAGTTATGCATTTATACTACCTAAAACCAACCGGACCTTTCTCCTACCGGAGAAACAAACAAAAAGTTTGATTACAGTGAATCAAACAGGCCTGGTGTGAATACACCCTTAGCTAAACTCCAGCCACCAACTTTGGATCCCACAAAACATACTCAGGATGCAGAACAGGAAACTGGAAACAAATGCTCAACAGTAAGAAAGCCGAAAAAATTCCATTAGCAAAAACACAGAGTGGTACCAGATGCTGACTGAAGGAGTGCTAATTCCTATTGTCTCTATAAGGTACACTGTGAATGTATGGGTCAGTACAGACGTCCTATTAATCACCTCAAACGAAATAGAACCCAACTTTACTTATTGTTTGCTTAAAATTCAATTCAGCATTGGTAAAGAAGTAAATAAGCTAAACAGTGAAGTCGTGGCAGTAAAGATGAGGGCATTTTCAATGAGCTTTATGCTAATTTAATTAGACAGAAAAAAAATGAAAAAGCGAAAAGCGAAAACTATGAGTGAATGAAAGAGACAAGATGGAAAATTGCATTTAAGAAGTCTCCAGTTTTATGGAAAAACATTTGTGCGGCTTTTCATCTGAACAGATGATGTGTTGTGTGAGATGACAGAGGCTTTATAACTGGATAATCATTTCTACCAAACACCGGGAGTACATTCAGACAGATGAAACGAACCTCAATGAGAGCCTGGACTGAGTTACTGGAGCTGGTGACAAGCAGCCAGAGCCAATGGGACATTGTGTAATATGATAGCTTCCATTCTATTGGACTAGTTGGATCAGTACATAAGTTTATTAAAATTGGGGCTTATCTTACAAACTGATCCGGTAGTCCAGCTTCCTCCCACAGTCCAAAAACTTGACTGTTAGGTTAACTAGTCTCTTGATTGTCCTTAGAACCAGGCTGATGATATGAACAGAACCTAACTTTAAAAAAAGCCAAACTATCCCATTACTTTTTAAAAAGGACTGAACCAAAACAGTTTTAGCCCTTTTTTAAATAGCTTTTTTATGTGAATATTATTTATAATATTTTCCTTTTAAATTGTGGAAACTTTAGTCATCTACTTATTTATTACAAACCTTTTAAGAGAAAAATTAAGCTTTTTTTTTCAAAAAAATAAAAGAATTTGAAGTAAAGTAAGGACCATTTGTAGACTAATGGGTTAGACAGCTTGAGGTTCTTCATAATGGATCATTAGGACCACTGGATTCCCCTCAACTTCTACAGAGAGAGGAGAGAAAAAGAGAGTGTGAAGGCCGGACCAGCAGGCTCTCGATGGGGAGACAGCGTGGCCGACAGTGTTTGGAAGGTCTGGAGTGTTTTTCTGGCTGCAGCTCCAGCCAGACTCCTCTGTGTCCTTCGAAATAAAAACAAAAACATTTGGAGTGTATTGCTCGCAGCTCGAGCACATCTCTTATTTGTTATCGCTTATGCTCCAGGCCCGGTTTACATTCTCCTGAGTGTGTGCACTGGCGCGCTCTTCCGGAAATTTATATGCTACGCCCCCTCCTGATTTGGATTTGCCGAGCAATAAAACTTGCTGAGTTGTTGCTTCAGACAAATAAACTGACCTAAGTGTTGATGTAAAGACGTCTGAAAGAAACAACAACAAAAAAAAGAGTGGGAGAGACGGATGGACAGGGAGGAAGACAGCGTGAATGATAGCCGCTGGTCTAGAGCTCCTTCCTGTTAAAATTTCCGGCGCGGCAGTAAACATGGCAGCGTCTGTCTCCTGTGGGACTTCAGGAGAATGTGTTTGTGTGAGAGTGTGTCTTCAAGAGGACATGGATGTCTGCGTGTCGGCGTGCGATGATGTGCTGCTTGTTGGTGCGTGTGGAGGTCAACAGTTCTGCTCCTCTCTGTGAGGAGGGTTGTCCCACAGCCAAATGCTCAGCTGCTCCAAGGTGTCTGTTTCCAGGCTGATCCGGACAGCAAACAAGGACAACACTCATGGACACATGTCTTAGCTTACTCTGTGAGAACCCTCTGGAAACATGCAACATCGAAGGTTTTGCTTGTGCAGTAATCTCATTTGCTTTGTCTGTTAGTGTGCACACTCTGGACATTAGCTGTTTAACGTTATTACTGCCTAATTATATCACCTGAAAAGAAAGAGGGCTGACTTTGTTAGATTCATTTCTGCATTTACCTGTTTGACCACATGTTGGGACAGTCAGTCAGTCAGCAGAACAACTCTGAGCTGTTCTTCTGCTGAGAAAAGCACCAGGACGTTTTTAAAAATTCATAGCTACAGTATGTCAAAGTCAAAACCTAACAGCTAACAAAAGGAGAGCAAACATTTTTTTTCTCTAATTTAAAAGTCTGTACTTGACACTTTTTTAGCTTTAATTTTGTCCATTTCCCTCTGAAACAGGCAGCATTAATATAAAGTAGTTTCAAATAGAAAGTGCAGAAAACTAAAAAAGTTTGTTTCGTACAACTCAAAGACAATCAATGCTTTTCCGCTACCTACTGCTCTCCCTGTAACCTTGTTAGGTTGGATAATCTGCTGAAAATGAAATACATGCTCTTCATATGAAGAATACAGTAAGAATCATTGTTTCGGTCTTCCTTTTTCTAAAAAGTGACATTTCCAAGAGGATGTGGACAAGATTCCAAGTGATAATGGACCTTAATTAGAACTTTGCCTTGTTTACAGAACCGTCCTGCCAATGCTGGACCTCATGATTTCTGTCCTGATATTTAATTAGGCTTGTAAGTCTTGATGATGATTTGTTTAGTGTAAAAAGTAGCTTACATGTGAACCAGGCTGCAACAGAGAAATGACACACAGTATGTAAACAATTTAGACCCCAGAAAAAAAAAAGACTTTGCTAAGTTTCATTTTGCAATAGCATGACATTGCATAGTACTATTTGTAATATTACGGTATTTATACTGAATTAAATGCAGTGCTATGTGAAGTGGTATCGGACATGTTGGACATTATAATAGATGTAAAATTTCTAGAACTCTTAAAATAATAATAAAAAAATCTAAAAATTGGTAAAAATGTTATAGAAAAAAAAGCAGAAAAAAGCTTGTTGACAGTAAATAGATATAATAAATGTGATATTAGTTCATATGTACAACAACCCCAGAAGCTGTCTGAAGAAGCAGTGGGTTGAGTGTGTAAGTCAGCAGCGAACTGAACGGCAAAGTGAAACAGTGCAGGGCTGCACCGCCTCTAATTCAACACGGCTGAGGGCTAATGAACTCGCAGGGCGGCCTGGCTTTTCTCAATAAAGGTGAGACCTTGTTGCTCTTACATATGTTAATAGCTGTGGGTATTGGAGACGTGCGGCAGGCTTACACAGAGAGACCTGCAGGGCTACAATTACACCTCCGGGTGAGTTAGAGTGCTGCGAAGTGACACACGGCTGGGAGCAGAGAGAGCTTGCTTCAGGTAATATGAAGTGATGTCCAAATTATTAAAAAAAAATTAAAAGAGAAGGTGTGTGTAGGCGTGTGTGTGTGGTAGTGCGTGCGGCCCAGTGGTCCTCATGTTTTCAGCTCAAGTCTGAATGGTTTTGCTTTTCCGTTTCTGACACTAACCGGTACAAATGCATATGTGACATGACCCCGGCTGATGGCTACTGGCTAAGGTCCCTGCAACAACACACTTCTGACCTCTAACCCCTAACCTCTCTCAGACTGACCTCCATTACCTTACAATTACATCCTACAAATGGTTTTCCCTTGGAGGTGTGCATGCCTGTTTAAACATGGATTTATGTTCATGTGAGTGTTTGATTGAGCTTTAACTGTTGAAGAATCACATTTATACACAGTGGAACGGGACTCCTTACACTTTACTTTCTTTTGATCTCTTCTCATTATTCCATCTTCATTCATCTCTTTATTTTCTTCCTTTTTAAATTTATTTCACATTTTCATTAATATGTGTTAAATCTCTTATTTGTAAGAGTCAAACTTGTCATGTGGATCCTCATTTCTTTTTCTTTAATTTCTACCATTCATCCATCACTTACATTTTGCACCTTCCATTTGTTACAGAATATTTCCCACCTCTTTTCTTAATTGCTTTTTTCTTTCACCTGTATTTCCAAAAAAGAAGTGACTATGGCACAACTCGGGTTTTCCCAAGATGGCAGTTTTACACATTTTATCCTAATTGATTTAAAAATGTATGTGAAGGTTTTAATAAATCCTCCTCCTCCTATTAATTGTAATGATATTTCATAATAATATGTTGGCTGCCTGTACAAGAAAATTAACACAGAGTTGATTTGAAACAAATGAGCACAGGGAGTAGTTCTGGTCTGAAGGCCTGTGTTGAGTAGGGTGCATGTTGGGACATTTGCAGTGGAAGAAGACGGTTCTCAAAGACACTGATTGGCACTTGGAGGTCGGGAGCTGCGACCTGCAGAGAGACGTTGGCACCAGGCCCAAACGTTTGCAGGTTGTGTTGGATTACTGCACCATTCTCCCAATGAACACATACAATGCCACAACGAGTGATACGTCACAGAACAGCATGCATGCACACACACACTAATATGGCTTGAGGGGAAAATCAAGCTGCCGCCTCTCAATAACCTCCAACAAAAGATCCATTGAAAATTACAAGACAGCCTCTCACGGCGGCAGTTCAAGAAAAAGTTGCTCTTTGTTTGTTGCAGCAGCTTCTCAGAACTGCAGGGTCAAACACAACAGTAGCCGTGTTTCTATCTAAGTCTATGTATCGGCATGTTGAAGTGTTGTGTTAGAAAAGGTTGAAGGAAATTACTAAATTCAAAATAACATCCTCTATTTTTTTTTCAGTTTCATCGTAAGTTTTGTTGCCTTCACTAGGTGGTTTTCGGCTTTTCTAAAAGACTTAATGTGCAAAAGGGGGGATGGAAACACATTTGGCAAATACATTCGGACGTAGTAAATGTTCCCATCCAGTGGTGGGCATGTCTTAACAGAAGCACCAAACTCAGAAACATGTCAAAGTACAAACCTCCATCACGGAGGGGAGGACTGTGGGCCGGGAGTGGTAGAACGATCCGGAAATGTTCTAAGTCCAAACCTCCATGTTTTTCTGAGATGTGAGGTCATTGCTAGTGTTGCAACCTCTACATCTTGTTTATTATGCACAGCATCAACATCTGAAGAAGTCACACTCTGCGTAGTGTGGTTGATTCTCTCCAAACTAGTAAATGGAAAAAAGTCTATTTAGCATTTTTCAAAAGTTTTCTTAAAATCTGAAAAACAATTGGATGGAAACACAGTTGCTGTCTCACAGAAACTTAATGGGCTTTTGAAAATATCAGTCTATTAGGACAGGAACTTGGTTTTGACTTTCATTAAAATAAAACCTGCAACACCTTCTAGTGTACTAAGACAAGTAAAAGGTTGCTTTCATTAGTCTGTGGGGACGATTTTCATGAGAGTGAAACCATCCGGTGGCTCTTTCTGACTTTTATATAGCCTTATAAAAATCTGATACTAGCTGGAGTTTGTGCTCATGTACTTCTATAGGAAGTGACAGAGGTCTGGCTTGGCTTCAGTGCACTTTATACCTCTACTGTAATGTTTATTGTCTCAACATTGGTCAAAGACTGGAGTCCCATTGCTTTGCCATATTTTAAAGCTCAATAGAGGTCTTGTACTGCCATCAAAAGTTAAAAAGCCATTACAGCTTGGCAGTTTATGAGGACTCTAGTACATGACTGGATGGACGTACAGCTCTCTACAAGAACCACAGTAAAATCTACAGAAAGACCCTTATCCTGCTCTCATCACTGAAAGGCTACATCTGAGTGAGTGAGTGAGTTGATCTACTGTACTTAAAGATGTAATTTCAGCTTTTTAGAGAGAAGCATACACAGCTGCAACACAATCCTCTCAAAAGAATTGACCTGGCCATGGTGCAGGTTGCATGTGTTCTTTATGTTTTCCCAACATTATGAATGAAGTGGGTCATCTAGTCTTATTTCATGCCATTTCATTTCATATGACACCCTGTTATTACAATAAATGGACTGGTCATGGCCATTTTACAACGGATGTCGAGCTGGTGTGTAATTTCCCACTGGTTCAATTTAAGATAATGGTATATTATAAGACGCTGAGAGCAACACAACCGTTTTGCCTCAGCAGTGTTCAAGCATTCAACTGAGCATGATATATGAGACAAAAACATTGACAATATCATCGTTTTCAAAAGTGGTGAACAGAAAATAAACGGCAGGGACGGGGCAGGGGGTGAAGCAGCTCGTACAAATATCAATAAACACTCCTCTTCCGTCTCGGAAGCTTCCTGCTTTATTTGATTAGGCTGAGGATGGAGGGAGGGAGGGCTGGGGTGAAAAACAGAGCAGTCATGCTCCTTTGCTTTTCTTCCTTCTTTCCCTTCCTCTGCAATCTTCAGCCTCTTCTTAATGGGAATGGGAAGTTTGGGAAGTGGAGGGGGGAAAGAGGAGGTGGGTGGGTGGAGTGGGTTGCAGCTAGCCTCAGTCTAACCTCCCCCATCTGGACTGAGGAGGGGAGGGGGCAACTTGCCAGCCTTCAGGCTACTCCCAACCCTTCCCAGCTGTTGGCTGTTCAGGGACAGAGAATTTTTTTCCGCCCCAAGTGTGTGTTTTTGGTGGGCTTGAGAAAGCATTTTTTTCATAAACATTTGCCATATCCTCCACCAGCTGCTGACCCCTTTGCTCTTGTCCCTGAGCAGAGCTCTGCAGCAGGCAGTGGGGAATGGTTTTCATTTAGTACACTCTGATTTGGAGGAGACACTCGCTAAAGGGTTCTTGGCCCCACTGCTGTTAGCACGCTAGCTATAAAGTAGAATCTAGACTGGTCAGTGGCTGGAAGCAGAAGATGCTAGCTGATAGCAGCCACGCTGCCACTGTGGCTCCTGCCTCAGGAGGATGGAGTTGCTCCGGCTCAGTTTCTAAATGAATCTGCCAGAAACGTGGGCTGATTGTATTCCAGCCACAACTGTCATGTCCTTCACATAAATTGTTCTCTGACTCATAGTGACAAGGAAAAATAAAACAGCAAGAAAAACAAAACAACGGCCTTTATAGTGGCGTGCTAATAGAGTGCAGGTGTTGCAGAGAAACAAAGTCAAATCTGAACTTCTTGCAGAACCTTTTTATGCTGCAAATGAATGAGCCTTTAAATGAGTGGCAAGCATATCACTGGGCATATAATGGGCAGAGATAAACAAAACTTAATTATAGTGTATGGGGTGCTTTCTAGTTTGAACTCATAGTGAGTTGAAAAAGTTAGGGTTTTTATAGACCTGTATAACATCTATAACAGTACCAGAGTCTGTAATATTGCATTTGCAAAGGACTGCAGTTGACCAATGCCATAATTGGTACAATATAATGTTTAATGGGTCATGCATTCATGTTGTGAATATCCATAGTATATCTGGCTAGTGAACTAGATTCTACCGTCCCTTAGTGCTCTAACCGAGTGTATTTCTCGACCAGCTGAGATGCTAGAGCTCATGTTGGGTGGCAGGGACATTGTGTAATGTACTGTACAGAAAAAAAGTTTCTGGAAATGAATGTCAGATTCAGAACTGTTCAACAGTAATGTTCTTAGATCAATGCTAATAGTAATAGCACAGACCATTGGCAACAGAGGGGAGCCAGTGGCAAGGATAAACATTGTCCAGCCAAGTGGAGGTAAACGTATACTTAGCTCTGATGGACATAAAAACATTAGCTAGCTAGCAAGGCTATATAAGCAGCTAGGCACTGGCACCCTCAACCATCTTGAGTCCCAAATCGCACTTACAATGTCTGCGTGCGACTTAAAAGCTTGTGTGACATTAAAATTCCACCAAAAAACAAAGAACAAAGACTACTTCATAGAATATACTTTAAACTTTTAGATTTTAGATCAAACGGTCCTGCCACAACAAAATTTAAGACGTGTAATTAAAATATTTGAGGCCATTTTAGATCATTTCAAATAATTTGAAGATATTTTAAGGCTTTAATTCCAGATACATTAACATAAGACATTTAAATTATGTATGAAAACTCTGTAATAAACAACCATCACCCAAACACTGTTGTTGACCTGTTACGCTAGCTAGTTGGACACTAAATGCCCTTTCTCAGCAGAATAAGGCACCATGCCATATTGCCAAAATGTTTCAAGAACTAGACTTCTAATGTCTCAAGAACTCAAATGAGTCAAGTATTTTTGGTGTTGGATAAAAAAAATCAAATCACTATCTCCAGAACCCTAAAATGTCAACTGCTGGCTCAGGGCCACATCCTACAGCCACTCATCAGAGGCAGACCAGTGGCTCCAGCACAGGCGGAGGACTACGATGGGTGGGTGGTCCACCTTTAGGACTAATTGGTGTAAAATGAAGCATTACAAAGTACACAATACACACACAACCGATCAGCACTCCAAGGTCCAGAGCAGATACATTCCTCCCATGTTTCTCATAATCAGATAATACAATTTTAATCTTTGCCATGTAAAGCAACAATCCCAGAAATACAGGCAATAATGATTCAGAATTTTTTTTTTTTCTTGTCGAAAGATTATATCCGAGGCTGTAGTTAAATATGACGTTCACTCAGGCAGCAACAGCAGAATAAGAAACAAAAGACATCATATCCAGATCTCTGCAAACATAAAACCAGGAAAAAGATGACAGAGAATGAAGTGAAAGACAAACATTAAACATTTTCTGTCTTCCTGTCCTCATAAAGCTATCGTACTGTATGTGTGGATGAACAAAAGAGTAGGTGCCGGTAAGTCAAGGTGGCTGAAGGTGCCAGTGGTGTACATACACCATCCAATGGCATACTTACACTGATGCATTATGTAAGAGGCAGCCGAGCTTCATGTAACATTCATCAGGTCAAGGAGGCCGTAGGTGAGGCCTGCACAGCCCCCAGCCAAAAACAGCCCCTACCTCTAAACGTGTGGGCGTGCGCGAGTGTGTGTGAGCTCAAAGTGAGCTTTAACACAGCCACACAGTGGATCCACAAAGACAAAGAATGCTCATGAAAATATTTTCATACGCAGTGTTGCACACAAAAAGGCCTCAGAACTTTAGGGTTGACTTTTTCTCCATGTACAAATACACACCTGAACACACATCCAGAAACTTTGGCTGGTTTAAAGCTCTTGGCTCGGACGTCTCACTTGACCTTTGACCTCAGGCGTCCAAAACCCATATAGACTCGTTCCTCCTCTTTGTAGTGGTCTGCTCTGGAATCACATGGTAATACTTCATTATGGCAGCACTGTAATTTGGGGGGGAATGAGCACTTCAAACGAACAGCAACCCACACATAAACACACACAGACTGGGTTACTGTACGTCTGTGGAACCTGCAGTTCTGTGGGGACCACTAGCAGTTTTTTTCTCTTTCTTTTTGAGTTCCCAGAACCGTCCAAAATACACTCGGACAGTAATCAGAGGCGCGGGGCAAGGTTATAATCGTTGGGGCTGATTACAAAGGGGAGTGTAATGGTTTAAATTGGGACACCAAACTGCACACAGCAAAATGGCTGAATGCTTCAAGTTCTAAAGCCTCCTGGTAAGCCCAGAGTTTCACCCTGCAATAGAGAATGTTACACCTGGTAAGTCTTTGCCAGTTGGGTGGTCTTTGCTGTAGAGACGGTTTGGATATTCCAGTTTAAATGTTTACACCCTCTAGTGTAAATCACATTTTCTGAACTGTAAATAAGATGCTTGCTCACTTACTGGCTGTAAAATGTAAACAACTACCACTTATACAATTACACTGCAAAATGAATGTGTATAGATATGTTGTCTAAGTAAATGTGGCAGTTCATTTCCCAATGAGCCAACTGCATACAGAAACACTGGTAGTTATTAACATTTGCTTTATAAATATTATAGCTTTTTTGTATCTCTAGAATTTGAGAAAAGTGTTAGAAGTGATAAATACACTACGACATTTGAATATTTAGCTTTTTGTGGTGAGAGAACAGTTTATTTTTTTAGATGAGTATTAGGACAGATCAAATCTACAGCCTGGAACAAATGATCACCTTACTCTATCAATACAGGTGGATCAATATTATGATTAGATTAGCAGATTGTTTGCTATAAAGGAGGTGCATATGTGTCTGAAGTCATTGTCTTAGTGTTAGCAATGGTTACTTTGAAGCACTATCCATTAAAATTGTGTCTCATGTGAGCAAATTCCTGTTGAAAACATTATGCTTCAAAATATAGCAGCTCAGTTTTGGGCAAAAGATATAAATATATACTTAAATGGATATTTACATATGATTTTTCAAAATGATTAGTTATTTGAGGAAGGCAGTGTATTTGTTAGCACACTTGAATAACAGTGTATTTTTCCCTGTATGCCGTCTGAGTAAGTAACTATTTATTCAAGTGCAGAATATCATATAAAGAAATAAACACAAATACATCAGCAGTTCTGTGGCCAATATGTCCAATATGTTTCTAAACTACAAGTAAATCACAAAAACATGAAAATATTAAAGCAATTATGAAAAAATTGATTTTCAAAGCTATAACTGGCTCACATTTTAGTACAGATTCTGCAAGATCATAGACATGAATCTAACTTAAAGCCAAATACATTCCATTCATTAGTCACTGTGTATAATAATTAATAGTTCACTCAGGATTTTAGATGGCAGGACACATTTGTGGTGTTACTGAATGAAGCAGTCACCAATGAGGATGAAGTCCTGTGTTTTTTATCTTCCATTCCAAGGTAAGGTAAATGTTTATAACCCACTGCTGTTGTCTCAGTGGGTTGTGGTCGTTTCAAACTTTTTCCTCTTTATACCTTTGCAGTTTTAGCAAATGGTTCCGTCTACTGTGAAACATTTTGGAATGGCCATCAGTTCACACCCAAGTTCATGCTGTTGCTTCTTTTCTCTCCTCTTTCTACCATCTTCATAATCAAAAATACAGTTTTCTTTTTGTGGATCATAAAGTAATTAAAGGTGTAGAGTATAATTTTCAGTAAACATGTCTTCATGTTGTTCATGGTATCTCAGTCAAAGGAATGACCAAAGAGAATTGTGCTGCTATGAGTACAGAGCCTGCTGAGTGAGTACCTCTGGTCAGTGAGGTAAAGACCCACAGACAAGAGGAGCTGCAACAGAGCCAAACCTGCAGCATGAACAAGGGTGGACAGCAGAGAAACTGTGCAGTTTTTCCTCTTTGATGAATCCCCAATCTGATTGGTTGAGATATCTTGATTTGTTCAAAGAACAAAAGGTGTGTGGAACCAAGACTCCTGTGCGCTGTGAGCATTATTGATTACTGAACTGAATGAAGAGGCTACAAACTCGCTCCAAGAGCTACTTTTCCCAACAATCCAGACACAATTAGGTTATGATTTGTAGATTTTGTTGTTGTTTTTTTCCCCCTGAAGGATAGATGGATGTATTTGCTAATAATAGCCTTTAAAAGTTTATTTTTGTTTTATCACTATAGCAGGCTGGTCAAAACCAGTCCCTTGTCCTGTGCCAAAGCACAGGCAGTGCTTTGGCACAGGACTGCTGTGGACTGCTGTGGACTGCTGTGGACTGCTGTGGACTGCTGTGGACTGCTGTGGACTCCACTGCTCCATACGGAGGGCCTGGGCTCTGCTATTGAGAAACGTTTGCTGAAGGCTTGGACTATGGTGAAGTTTTAAATGCATGGATATGATTTCACCTATTCACCAATGTTTGGCAGTGATGTATATAATGTGCTGGCTCGATCATGAAGGAAGCCACCCTGTGAAGTTTACCGGAAATTGGATGTGCTGTAAACATCCACCCGCCACTGTGAAGAGAGAAAGAAGTGCCGAGCCGATCCACATCTTTGTCGGCAATAAAACGTTTTTAAAAAACAGTAGCATTTGTTTTCCAGCCATGTAGTCAATCAAATAACAATGTCACCTTAATTTGTCATACAAATTTTGTATATGTCAAACAAGACTTAAAGGAACTTTGACTTCACAACTTAGCACCTAGAAATTGGGCCTCTGATCACAGACCAGTCATATATCTCCGGAAATGGGAACAACCACATAAAATGGGATTTTACAACATTGAGCATTAAGTTCTGCAGTGTGAAAATAGCCATGCAGTCATTTTACCAATCCAGCCTGCATAACCTGTGACTTCTCAGCTCATTTTACACACACATATTAACTAACCCAGTCAGTGTAGATGCATAACTCCTTGTCAAATAAAGATCCAAACAGCATGACTGATTTGTCATATTTGTCACAAAAATAAAAAAGCAGCTATATTCCATACAGTAAACTTCCAACATGTTCCAATAAATATGCTTCAAAGAGACCAAACAGTCATGAAAATGTGACTGATTAGAAGCATTTTATCCATCATAAACATATTAAATGTACTAAACAATGATTGTAAAATAGGATTTATTTCATATGGAAGTTAGGCTTTATAAAAGACGTAGCTATAATTCATAATGTTGCTTCTGAAAAAATAAATAAATAAAAAAATTACAAATTAAATTTCCATGAGCCGGTAAGGACACCCTCTGGTTGTAAAACACTATATGGTCAATCATGACTATTCAAGCTGCTCTGCTCAAACAAATTTAGTCACTGCTATATCAGGTTCCCTACAGATGTTGAGAAACACCTGCAAATGATTTCTCTGTGATTTTAGAGAGAAGCAATTAGGAATAACAAAGGACATTTACAAAAAATGAACTGTAATAAGGGAAAGTTGTATGCCAAACAAAATGTTCAAACTCCAGGATGGAAAAAAAGTCTGGTATTAAAAATGGACTTCATTGTGCACATGAACCTTTCAGTGTATATCCATTCCATCAGTTTTTATTTATTCATCTTAACCAAGAGAACACAAATAATCCTCATTCATCTATCTATCTAGTACTAATCACACTCAGAGTCTCTGAAGCTGTCCTTTGTCCCCACACACACACATTTCACAGGCTCACCATGATGCTCCAGTATGTAGGACTGAAGAAGTGTGTGTTCTGTAGCTGGGTGAATGCAGTCACATTCTTCAAATCAAAGCAAAACAAAATTCCAAACTTCAGCTTAAACATGTAAACAGCATGTACACCTTCAGTGTTTACTAATCAACCAAACACAAGACCATACAAATAAACAACCAGTCAATATTTACAAGTGTAATTCGTTTTATATATACACACAATATGGCAGCTATACACAGTTAAGCAGTGAGTACATAAGGATAATGTAATGGTCAACAGAGCCATCACTGGCTGAGGGTCAGTACATGGGCAGAACATCACCGTATGCTAACCTGTGTAGTTGGGATTGAACCTGAGAGCTGACTCAGACAGTGGGACTGGAATATTTAGCTGAATTACAAAACCAAACATTTAGGAAATGATATGCTGTTTCCAGCAATGTCCTGCCTTTGCACAAAAAAAGCAGGAGAAAAATACCTCGCTTTTGTTAAAACTAATTTAAAGCAAATAAGTCATCCCTTTTTTAATTTTTTTTATTATAGTCTCAAAACAATCAAGTTCATGTTTTAAAGTCAGAATGAGTCTAATAAGAGTTAGGTTAAGACTCTGTTACACTCATTTTTGTTACTTGATGTCTCAACTGTCTCCTGAAATATTTTGCAGTTGATATATTTTTCAAAAGGAAAATTCTGTTTGTGGTTGACACTGTAGATGCACCAAATGGATTCTATATTGGAAAATTATGATGCAAATTATGTTAATTTATTTTGAAAGGATTTCTCTTGAAATGATTTAAATATCTACAAACTGTGTTTTAGTTACTGCATAAATTAAAAACCTATCCTAATTTCCATTATTAAAATCTACATATTTTCTTCAGAAACATCCTACAGTTCCAGATGACTGTATTTCTTTATCACTGACATTCTATCACAATAAAACCTCCTGCTATTGGACAGGAGGGTTTAGAAATATAACCCTTAATTAGAAATGCATCATATGTATTTTACTTAGCTGTATAGTAAAACAGCTAAGTAACTTTTTTTTTTAAAAACACACAATGTCAAGTCTACATGGTTTCAACAAGCTAATTCTAACATAAATCACAGTTGCGAACAACATTAAAACTTTTAGGGAAAAGCTCTGATTTGGTGCTTGATGTTGAATTGTTAAATCATCCATTAATTTAGTCCATTGTTTAGTTTATGACAAGTAAGCAGTCTGTGTTACACAGCCCTCCAGTTAAACAGCATGATTACAGAGTTGATATTTAAACTTCATTCAGCATCTTGTATTAGTGATTGGTACAGTTAGCATGCCTGTTGGGGTTGGAGTTACCAACTGTAAACATCAGCGGTATTTATTCTAAGTTAGGCTGACCTTCCTCTAGTTGTAAGATTTCCAAACAACTGTCAGCATTTTGGATTCTGAAGGATCCATGATGGATAAAGAGACTTTTCAACAGGATAAAATAATATAACTTTGCTGTAAGACATTCAGTTTCCTGTTAGTTAATGAAGTTGAACCTCCTGGTTTAAAGTAGCACCACTGAAAACGGAGTTTCCTTCCTAAAAGCTTCTGACATCTTTTGTGATTCTCCCAAAGTCATTTTAAAGACCAAAGACTGTTATTGTGCCAGTCTGTTACTGCTCAGACATGATGTATTAGTGATAAAAAACCTAAAAAACTAATTGATCAGAATATTAAGCATGTGCAATAAGAAATCAGAGTGAGAGTACATGGCCTGTTCATGAACTCTAACTTGAATTTGAAATCCTACTTCTATTTTAAGTGAGGTTTTGTAAAAGTTTGATGACCACAAATCAAATACATTAGAGAAATCGAACTGCCGCCACCTTTAGACACAAGTGTTTTCCTCCATCCTGTGCTCATTCATTCCATCTCATCCTGAGCTGGAATTAGGATGCATGCTTTATTCTCTGCCTACAGGGCAAATGTTTGTTCAAAGCAAAAAAAAAAAAAAAAACTGTGCTGCAGCACAAGAGACAGCTGAGCCCAGTGTCTTCTGTTAAAGGCTGATGGAGTTTCTCAGGAAGAGGCCATTTTGGTTTAAAGAACCTGAAACGTTCCTCTTGTTAAAATAAAGCAGAAATTAAAGTAGTTAGTTTACTTCCAGATGGAAGTAAAAGATTGATTTTTTTCTATTTTTGTTTTAAGAAAAGACAAGCTTTTTTAAAAAGTGTATCAATCTTTAGTGCCATACCTACAGAAAGAAAGTCAGACAGACAAACAGAGACAGACAAGTCGTAAGCTGGTCATGTTCTTCTCCTCCTTCTCCTCCAACCGCCTGGCCTCTTCTCACACACACTAATGAGAAAACAATGACTGGGCAGTGAGGGAGACAGGGTGGATGGATGGAAATGCATAGGTTATGATGCATGCTTGGAAGATGTATAAACATAAGTATAAAAATTAACTGAAATGGTTTTGGTAGAGCAGGGAGCTTCTTTTTTTAGGAATAACCTGCAGGAGACAAACAGGAGATAAAAAACAAAAAATGTTGGGTTTCAGTCTCTATTGGCAGTACAGAGGTGTGTGTACTTTAGTAATGATTTTGCCCCCCACATGCATATTTGGTGAAAGAAGGTGAATGAGTAATCCCTGGTTCACATGGCAAGATTTTAAAATTGTGAGAGCACACATGTCCACACATGAATCAATTTCACTCAAATCTCAGAAAATCCTGAGACCAAAAAAAAACTCAGAGTAAACCCACTGTGGACTGTGATTGTGGACTATGTTTAACAGAGAAAAAATAAACTATAGATCTGACTTCAGATCTGAGCAGACCACATCACTCTTAGCACACCACACACAACAAAAATATCTCCTCAGATTATATTAGGAACCATCCCAACACAGGTGCTACAGAGGGGCAGAGGTAAAGCACAACCCATGTCTTAGTCTTAGTCTTAGTCTTAGTCCTGGACGCGGCTGTCACAGGTTTGAGTCCTGGCCTGGTGTCTTCCCCCTCTGTCCTGTCTGACCACTCTCAAATAAAGGCCGCCAGAGCCAATAAAACCTTAAAAAAAGAACAATCCCAATAATCTGGCTGCCTTAAAGATTGTCAAAAATAAAAATCGGGATAAAACTCTACATGAAAATCTTGCCGTGTGAACAAGGCATAAGGGGGAATGCACAATCTGCCCTCATTAACTGCCAGATGAAAGCTGAGCAGATGAAGAGAGATGGTTAGTAAAAAAAAAAGACCCAGCACTTCCAGAGCAGACTGGAGTCTAACAGAATAAAAAAGTACTACTCCCTTTAAATTAAAGTTTTATATTTCAGCACATTGAAATTATTTTAACTCTATAAGCACTTTAAACTAGATAATAGCTACGCAGCATATTAAATTGTGTTATTATTTAACACAAAACACACTTCACTTCCTGCTCGTCAAGCACATCTGTTTCATCACATCGTTTTTGCATATTTTCACACCGGTGTTACTGCCTATGGAGCTAGGGGAGTCAACCAACACTCTCCAGATGTTGTTAATTCCTTTAAAATTACAAATACAAGTACATTTAAAGCAACTTCCTGAATTTAGTAAAGTGTCAAACTGGATAGTGATCTGAGAAACTGCAAAAGCCGCTGCAGGCCTCCGGTAAGTCAGATAGTTCATTTTATGTCCTTAAAGGCGAAATAAGATTTCTACACGTATCAGCAACTGGTGGATGAGGGACAACTTCATATTATTTAATATTTCAAACTGCTGGAGCCAACTCCAGTCATTCTGGCCCTTTCTATGGGATCTGATAAAAGCAGTTGTAGGTGTCAGTGGTTCAGAAACCATAGCTTTTAAAATATCTACAATATCTGCTTCTGACGCTGCAGAAGCAGCACTTTTTGGATAGGGGACATTTTTATGTACATGATTCTTGACCAATCATGACCGGGGCAAGAATGTGCATCAAAGTCTGGTTTGAGATTATGCATCAAGGTGAGTGAAAAACATTCCAACTGTGAATGAGTTCTGGCAGAAGTGCTGGCGGTTGGAAGGCAGCAGTGCTGACTGGGAAAATCCAGCCTGCTCATTTATTTAGTCTGATGGAACTGTAAAGCAGCTAACACACGCAGGGGCAATTGCGCCTGTATATGTGTGTCACTATGTGAGCTTCATTAGTGTACATCTTGGCTTTGTGCGTGAGCGTAATGGGTACCGTGTGCTTGCCGAGGTCTTGTTTGCCCATCTTAAGTCAATTAAAAGGAAATAAGGCTGCTATGACCGGCCCGTGAACCAGCTCCCTCAGCTGAGAGCATGTCTGCACAAAACACATGGAGGCTGATAATGCTCCACAACTGGCAATCGACGCTGTGCCCTGCTGTGTGAGAAACAATGGCTCTGAGGTTCTTAGAGTAAATGTGTATGTGTGTGTTAAGTACGGTGTGTCTGACAAAAAGGATCAGAAGGAAACAGTTGAAAACAACATCAGACGAAAAAGCAAGACACACACATGCAGGCGTTCTGTTCGTCTCAGAGGAGAGCCAACAAACACATTTTTGGATCCAGAGAAGCTAAAAGCCACACAAAACACAGTTCACCTTGTTAAAATGTTGCAAGGCGTAGCCAATCAGCTTCAAAAAGACAGCAGAGAAAAATACTATGAAAAAAGTTCTCATCATCATTGCCTTAATTTTACCTCCGCTAATCCAGGAAATCCATGCTTTAAAGCTGCAGTATGTAACTTTTATGAGAAATATCTTTTTTTAGATATTACCTGAAACTGTCACCATGTCGTGACAGCATGTGACAAAAAAAATCGAGCTCTGCCTTCTCTCATCTTACTTCCATCTGCAGAAATACACCGCTCGTTCAGAAACAACCAATCAAAGCCAGGAGGAAGGCCAAAGAGCTGTCAATCACACTTGTGTACACACTGCTCAGTGTGGTGATGACAGAGAAACAATTATCCGGTGCAAGAAAACCGAGTCTCTGCAATCATCAGTGGCTATGCTAGCTAGCATAGCCACTGATGATTAGCTATGCTCCAGCAGACTCCTCTGGTAAAGGAGCTGCAGCAGAGCAGTAAGAGAGAGGGAGTAATGGCCATGTCTGACAGGAGGCATGGTACGAGTGACATCATCTTAAACCAACTGTTCAAAACTTTATTAATTGATGTCACCTTAGCAAGGTTTCAATGAATGAAAGGAAAAGATCCAGTCTGGACCATAAAGCCCATTAAACCTTGGTGATACAACCATAGTAGTTCAGCAAATACAGAACTCTGCAAATATTCCCCCTGATTTGAATATAATAGTGTAGATAACCTTGTTCTATTAGTAATCCTACATGTGCCTAATAAAATACTGTCAACTGGGGATCAATTTTGAATGTGTCAACCTGTTCACTATCTATACAGTTACCGCCTGTTTTACAGGGTAAAAATAACAACTTTCTATTTGTCTCTGAAAGATATATGTCTTCTCTCTTAACTGACCATCAGAACTGGAACTTCCATGGAAATTATTGTGTGTCTGCTTGCAGTAAACATTTCACTCACTATCCTACTCAAAGTTTATTTTAATTATTTGTAAAGCTGTGTACAATTTCACTCTGTGACAATAAAAAAGAAAATTAAAATGTGGTTAAAGTATTTTTTTAGGGCTTCTATGTCTTGACTTTAATTAAACTGGCTCATAATGGTGAGGTTATGGCAGAAAGCAAAAAAACAAAAAGAAAATCCCATCAAATTCAGATATTGATAAAAACAAACGACCAACTTATGCAACCCATAAGGAATGAGCTGATTTAAATCTAACTTGGCACACATGAAGGCCGACAACATGGCAATGATTTGATTTGGGAGGAGCCTGAAAGTCTAGATTGGCGTTTAAGTGCAAAAGTGGTTGTTTGAAAAGTAGAGCATCAGTATAAAGGCAGATACCAGAGAATCTAACAGTAAAAACAGTAAGTGAAGGTAACCAGACAGAGTAAATGTCTCATAGATCCATCATTAACAGAACCCAGCAGAGTTTAATAGATGTTGTGCTTTGGGTTTGATTTAGGCTCATCAAATTTTATGGGGATCATAGATGTCACACTGACCCAAGACAGGGGCCAGTTGGTGGGTGAAAGCACTAACACGTTCCATCAACAGTTCAGTGCTGCTCATGCTGTAAAATCACAAAAATCGCTATGATTTTTCTGCATTGGACTAAACCTCCTAACTTGTTTTGTGTTTCCAGTGAGAGCGTGATCTCACATCGACAACAGTTTTTAATGGAAGGGCTCCTTTTTTCCAGGGAAAGTAGACTTTTTTGAGTTCCACATTTTATCCAAAATCCAAAAAAGGAACTATGGGCATTAATCGCTTTAAAAGTTAATAATGTTCACCTAAAAATGAACTCTTAAAATGTACAGGTAACCAGGGAAGAGACCTTCAGTTCTGAACACAGTGAGCTCTCTTTCTTTCACAGCCTCCATGCAGAAGAGTTTTGTAGACGTTGTAAAGGAGCTACATGGAGCTTTTTACAGTAATCTATCTCCTAGAAGCAGATCGTTAAAGTCTCTGTGTTGGGTGGAGAGAATAACACTCACACTCCAACAATGTTTCTTTGGTGATAGAATATGTTTTTGATAAGTCATGAAGCATATACATTTCATTCTTAGATGGTCAGTAATTTTTTAACATGAAAAAAAAAATAAATAAATATATATATATATATATATATATATATATATATATATATATGTACATTTGTCCATTTCCATTTGTCATAAAACAGGGCAATGGTGTTATGGAAAAATGCCATAAGACCACTGCATATTGAAGTAGAAAACACCATTTATCCCCAGTATGCACACACGTCTCACATCAGAAGATGTCTTCACATACTATGACATACTGTGACTGTGACATGTCCTCATGTTTAGGCCCAGGTGTAAGAAGTGTGTTTTAAACTGTCAGCAGACAAGATAAGATAAGCACAGTCTGCTAGCACCTTCACTCTATTTCTGAAAACAGGGAAAATGGGGATTCTTTGGTTTGTACAACTTATGTAGTGAACTGGGTGAATTACGATTTGCCTTCTATGAACAGATAAATCAATTCTGCCGTTACTTAGTTAACGTAACAGTTCATCCAGGATTTCAAGATTTTTTTGTGACTTTTTGCAATCAAAGTCACTGATTGTGTAGCGTAAAATATTTTGCAATATTTATTTGTCATTAAACCCCTTCCAAAATGTACCTACAGCAGACAAATATAGTCAATGAACCCATTTGTGTGTGATCAAATGTCTGAGAGTTTAGACGTGGATCTGGTTGAGGAGTCGCTCTGCTGCCACACCTGGGACTAGAATTACAAAAGCCACAAAATCCAAAGTTTTGAAATTAGAAAACATTTCTCTAACTGAAGTCATTAGCAGTCGGCATGATTATCAACGATAGGCAGTAGGAATGCCCATTGTTGCAGAAGTAAAGTTATACTTCTGCAGCTGTGGCTCAGCTGCACCTCCCACCCATAATTTTCCAGCGCAGTGTCAGCTCACGGCTAGTGAGACGCATTGAGTCCAGGTCAGGGGTGGTTCTCAGGTGGGATTTTCTTTCAACTGATTGATCATACTCTGTGCATGAAGTTGAAAATGTCTGCGAGTCAGCACCAAGAGGCCAGCTGTGTGAATTACAATCTGTTAAAATTCGTAAACATCCTTTACTCCAGTGTCTTCCAGCAGCAAAAACAAATGCATGTTATATTAACTGGTCGTCCTTCATGAAGGTCTGAAGGTGTAGCAGTGGACGCCTGGCTAAGGATCTGGACTGACTAACACTGACTGGCTAAATGGTTAAATAAGGTGACATGATTTAAAGTCTCTATCAGTCATTAAACAGTTGACTTCAATACTATCTGATTGTTTTTAATTCATATCTAAAATTAGCTTATTAAAAATAATGTCTAAAAGCATTTCAAAAAGTTTAAAAAAAATTTTTTTTTATGAATTTGATGCCTACGTGACTAAAGTCAGAAACCTAGAGATGATTTACATGAGAAACAGAAAATTCCTCCCACACTTTGTAAAATGATGCATCTGGGCTCTGGGCAGGGAGGAAGCAGAGGAAGAGGAAAAGAGAATACTCTAGACTTCACTTGATGAGTTGCATATGTAGCGTTGGCACATCACTATCCGAGCAGACATGTGCACAAGCTCCTGTCTGTTCAGTTCGCTATCCTGCGTTACCGCAATGCGCAGCACCCCAGGACATGGCCATATGCCACTGGCCTGGCCCGCTGATCAACACCGCTGCTGCCTCGCATGACAGCTCGCAGCACCCACAGACGCGCATATTCACACACAAAACTTCTGACAGATGGGTGAAAAGGTGGGCCACGTCATGTGTGAAGCGAACAGAGAGCGGGGAGCTGGGGGTGTGTTAGCGGATCTGGTGAAACAGACTGCAAGGAATGCAACACAAAAGGTGCACATGGTCCTGTTGACAAATACAAGCAAAATATTAACATAAACAATGCAGGGCATAAGCAGAAAACCAATTCAGCCAACCAGTTTAACCAGTAGAAGTGCAGGGACCTCAGATCATGGCTTCCATTATCCCTGACATGATAATCCATGGTTACCACATGACAGCTAGCCTGTTGGCTCTACAGTCTTCAGTTTTCTCTCATTTGTTCGTTTTGATCCAATCCTGATCAGTTTGGATCCAGAGCTAACAGGTAGTTCTGAAGGAAAAGCAACTTTACTGTTAATGGACTTAGAGACCACGCATATGGTGAATCACTGAGAACACATGTCAGCTCAGCTGCAGCTAAAAACACACACAACACAATCTTATTCAAATCCTCTTTGTCAGTACAGAGATTATAGATGAGAGATTATTTGTCAGCTTTTGCTCATCATTTCTGAAGCAATGTGAACAGACCGAAAAGAAAACAAAGAGTGACTTGGCTGAGATTATGACTTAAAAGGATATATATACTGCAAACATACTAATAACCATCAACTGATTTTTAAATCATTTCTCTGTTTTGTTTTTGTAAAAAATTAAACAAAATTTAAAATCCTTTAAATCCTTGCTGTTATAAAATTAACAGGAAGTTTTTTTTATATCTCATATTTTAAACGTATCGTTCAACAAGCAGATGGTTCAATTTTATTCCTTAATTATTTCACATCCACAATCCTTAATAGTGCTAGTTTGGTGCTAAACATTTCATCGGTGATTCTGATACAAATTACAGCATGAAGCTGCGTATCTCCATAAAGGCTTTTTAAATAACCTTCACCTGGTCAATCACAGCTCATACAAAGTGGAAACATTTACTAACAGTTCTTTTGAATAAAAGCAACAAATTCCCATTATATTCATTGAATTATTGTAATTTAAACAAACAGCAAAGTATGAAAACAAAGTAGAAGAAAGACTAAGAAATGTTTGTAATGTAATGTGTAATGATACTTTTGGAGAAATGATACAATTTAATTGCAATTAAAACAAGATTTTTTTTCTGTTTTACATTGATATCAGAATTGTAATATATAATCCCTTAAATAAATAAAATACATAAATACACTTACACATTCCCATCCAACCAGATTAGTTTGAAACTTTAGCAAAAACCTGAAGTAAATTTCACTTTTATAAACACGGGACTTTTTTTTATTAATGACAGGTGTGTAGATAAATTAGAATCTGTACATGTTAGAGGTCAGCAACCTTTTCAATTCAAGTCTCTTTCATGGATATTGTTCCAAAATAAAATTTGTCTAAAGCAATAAAAAAAGGTATAAATTTTATACATATGTAAGAAATTCAACCAAAAAAAACATGTAAAGATATTTGAACAAATTGAATTATCTGACTCTTAGAAAAGAAAAAAAAAGAACTCGCTCTTCTATTGTAGAAATTCTATGCAAATATTGCATTGAAAGGTACAGAAGTGCTGCTAAAAGCTATAATCAACTTTATTTATTTTCTTCAGAGTAAAAAAAAAAAAATCTAATTTGTTTTTGTAAGAACGATGGCGAAAGGGCCAGAGAGCCACGTGCAGCATCCTGCAGACCCCTGCTATCTACGGTTGGAATGTTGCATCGACATGATTCTGTATTTCAGTGTTTTAAATACAAAATCGTAAAGTATCTGGACTTTTATTTTAAATTGATTCTTTATAAATAAGCTGAATTAAAAGGCTTAGCAGGTACCAACGTCCACACTCTTTATGTGAAATAAAGGAACATATCAATTATGCTTTTCATAGGATTTAATACATCTGAAGCATCGATAAGAGACTGAAGAGGACATAAATGTAGAGAGGTGGAAGATGAGTGTGGGAGGGTTAAGAGTGAAAGTGTTGTTGAGAGTGATGGGAATAATCCTCTGTCTCTGCAGCAGAGATAAAGACAAACTGAGGTTTTAGCTCCACGCAGGAGATTGACCTCATTATGGGCAACAAGCTCACAAACCACCACATGCAAACACACATGCATTCACACACACATACGCAAGTGCACAGCTACATGTAGACGAGAGGCAACATCCAGGCAGCTTTTGAGCTGTTGTCTTCCTGTGAGCGCCTGGGTCTCTCTGCTGGTGTAACGGAGCGAGAACGGGCCCGGCCTGATCAGAGGTAGAGAAACGCTCCGGTGCCGCCCTCCACTCCCACACTCATCAAGAATGTGTGTTTGATCTCTCAGCCACATCACACATGTGCCCTCCAATCAACCGCTGCTGCCTCCAAGGCCCCTCTTGGCCTGGCTGTGTACACATACACACCCCCACGCCTACACACACACACACATCGCAGAGGAGAGTGTCCCACACAGAACCCATTATGACTTTTCATTAAATTTGGGGATAGACCATGTGTAAGGCCATGGCTAGAGCAACTTTATTCAAGTGTGTGTGAACATGTGTGTGCGGTTATGTGTGTGTGTGTGTTGGTGTGTGCATGGGCGTGTGTGTGTAGACTCGTGAGAAGGAAAAGAGAGCAACAATGCGGCTGCAAAGCTTTCTAACCTCTGTAATACAGATTGTAACTGCAGCTCAGGGAGGTTAAAGTCTAAAAGGCTCCATAACACTTCATAACTCTGACTTAAATGAAACAACTACAGCTCTATAGCCATTAGTGAGACACACACACATACACCCGAACGCACTCGTTGTGTCTTTAGAAGTTGGCGTGGCAACCAAGGTCATTAGGTTTATGTTCTCTGGCACAGAAGCGAGTCTCCGCACAAGCGACACTCGGCGTCTTCAGTAGAAACTCATTTGATTGAAAGACGGGATGAGACCAGTGAAACGCACGTGGGTTCACTTCGCTCCAGCGATAGCAATAATATGATAGAATAATATGTGGTGGCCAGGAGGCTCAGCTTTGTTACCACATATGTCACAGAAAATCATTTCAAATCGAATAATGAGAGCCATGACTCTGCTTAGACTTCAGCAGTGCCTCCAGGTAAAAAAACAAGTGTTGGCATTTACTGCCTTTGTTTTAACTATAGGGAATGTGTGTATTCAGTTTATTGACAGTAACAGGGCAGGGAGTATTGCATGCTGGAAGAATTCCAGTTAAGGGGTTTGATCATCAGAATCTCAGATACAGGAAATGTTAAGAAAATGACACTGTGCTGTAAGAGTAAGCAGGAACAGAAGACACATACATGGAATTCAGAACATTCTATCTGTTTTTGAGCTCAATAAGAAAACCTTCACATTCCATTTCCACTAGGTTTTAAAGCTGTTAAAAATCAAAGTTTGGTCACATTAAAGTATTCAGCCACAATTCTGGCCTAGTCAAGTTAAATTAGCTTAAGTTCAACAAGATTGTCTTTTGCACAATAAGTTTTCAAAGGAAGTAATTATGTGTTTGCTGTAATATCAGTTAAAATTGACTCTCCCCCTCCACCCGTTGTCAGATTTTTAGGTCTAAGCTGGTTGCATTCCTGACAGGAACAGTCTGAAGTTGCAGAGTTTCAGATGAGCCCTTCCTGTGAACTTGTGTTGCCCTGGCATGTAGCAGGCAGAGAAATGACCTGCTTCCTGTCCAATTCATGTGGTCTGAAAATGCCCAGCAAGTATTAATGAGCTAATTGTGGTTTTCTGATGCCAAACGTTGTGTGTGCTGTTTATTTGGTCTTGTTTCCTCTGAACTCATAAAACACTTCTTTGTTTGAGTTGGTTAAAGACAAGAAACTCAAAGCATTCATTATTTAAAGTGGTGAAGAAGGTCTTGCTTGGCAATTACTAACATTAAAAGTACAGTTGACAATCAGAAAAAAAAACTAACTATATATAACAAGTTTCTAATTGATAGATAAATATTCTGTTCTCCTACCATCCTAACATTCATCTCACTGGAAAATATGCAACGTATACACACTCAACCCTGCTGTTCCCTGCAGTGTCTGACAAATGTCCTCATTGAGATTGGACGAGTGTTCCCAGCTTAGCAACCCCACAACAGATGTCCAATCATCCTAATATAACAGCAGGAACAGAACAACACAACAGTTAAGGCCTCAGATTAAAACTAGCTGCCTCCCAAAGGATGAAACACAGCAGCAAGGCAGCAGACTAATACCCGCAAAATGAAGTAAGATTTATTCATGTGTCATAATAAATCCATTTAATCTATAACTGCTTTGCATTGTGGAGGAGTGGAAGTATGCAGGGGTCTTCCTCAGGGGTTCAGGGGGCTAAAGGACAACAGTGGCAAGAAAATCACTGTAGACCAGATCATGGTGATGAGAGCATTCTGGGGTCAGTAGGCTAGCCAGCTCACGCTATTCAAACATCTCGAATTAAGAACTTGGACTATAATTTACATTTAGCTGTTCCAATTGGAAACATGGTTTTAGAATAAACATAACAGGATAACAATAAGGGATGGCCCTCCAAAAGACTAGGATATGATGTAGGGATGACACGATTAATTGGATGAATTGTAATTTTTCAGTCATTTTTTTAGCATGTAGACTGAACAAATGAGACACTCAGAGCAGTAATTAACACAAAACTGGCTGAGATTCTATAAAAGAAACCAAAGAAAACTCTTATCAACTCCATTTTCTATGTAATTATTAATTAACTACTTGAAAAAATAATCAATAGATAATTCCTACACTGTATTGATGCAAAGTTAAGCAGAAAAAGTTGAGCTTTTCAAATGTTGATGTCAGAAGGATTTTTAGCTGCTGATGCAACCTTTGTTACAAATGATCAGGAGTTCACTAAATGAATGCTGTTATTCCATTTGAGGCCATAAAATGTTTATTTCCTCAATTGGAAAAAGGGTTGTTTTGTTTTTTTGCTCATTTCCATCTTTTAAAGTATTTCTAATGTTAAAATAACGCTTAAGTGCTTAAATAGAAAATCTGCACAATGTGCCATTTTTATCAGGAACAGTCGGAATTACTCAAATGATTGTTAGTTTAACAATGTAAAAGGAAAAACGATTTTGACAAATAAAATATATCTGCTGTTTGCATTTCTGTGAAAAACAACAAGTTGAAATGGTTTTAACCCCTTCTCAGTATTTAGAGGAAAAACCTTCATTGGCAATACAGGCGTCTTATAAATGCTCGCTAGATCTGATATGTTTTCAGCTGTATTTTCCTGCCATCATCCTAATCTTTAGCTCCCTCTATAGATGCTCCGTCAGATTCAGGGACAATTCATAATGATAATATTATTTTTAATCAAAATTAAAAGATCTCTTTATACCCTCTGACTAAATCTGTCAGATGGTATAAATAGTATTGTTCTTATCTACACACAAATATCTGGGTGTTTATGTATTCATTCATTTTAATCATGTATGGATAAAAGAAAATAATCTCATTAAGATCAGAACTTTGGTCACACGTGTCCAAAGTTCTGATCTTCAATGTAGATTAGAGGAAGAGCCTGGAAGCTCCGACAGTCAGAGAGAACAGAGGAAGAACATCATGTGGAGGATACAGGTGTGACATGATGGCATGCTATCTGGCGCTCACATACACATTGACTCCAACGATTGACCACTGGGACATACAGTCACAAATTACATCCATCAACTCTCTAATGAACCCAAAATGAAACCTCTGCCAAACGTCGTCTAGTGCTGGGAATGTTGTCCAACGCGTCAACAAGGACTCCTCTGTTTCTGATGACCTTCACTCACTGTATGACCGTATAATGCTCTCCCCACCACCCGCAGCAGCACCGCTCCACTCGTGATGCAGACGAGCCAGCTCCCAGCAGAGTCAACCCGCAGCCTCCGTGGGTCTGCATGTGGGCAACATTATGTCTGAACTGGAAAAGCGTCTAGGTACTGATCCTTAAGCTTTTTGTCAAAAGTTAGATTTGTTACATTAGCATACAGTGAATATATCCTTCTCAATTATTAAAGGGGCAGTATTCTGTATATTCCAGGCACATTGTGCTATTTTATATTTGATAATCTTTAGTTATCAAATATGAATTAAAAATTTGACTTTGTAATATAACGGTTTGAAACTGGACCTCTGGCTCTTTAAAAATCCATGCTCCTTCTGAAACGCTGCCTTCTGGAAGTCATGACATCCCTTTAACAACATTTTTACCAACGTTTCACTGAGATTTAGCTTGTATAATGAGCTCATCAGTTCCACCATTGCTTTGCTAATTGCTGCTGGCTGGTCTGAAGGAGCGGAAGGGGATGCGTTGCGGCGGAGAGCTGCTCTGTGAGGCGGAGGCTGGAAGCTTGGAGTTTGCAGCTGCATCTCAAAGGCGGTGCCAAGTCCACAACATGCATGAAAGAATCAAAGCAACACCAAGTATGTTTTGATGACATTTAAACCTCAAAATATAAAGCTCAAAATATTTTTTTTTTTTACATTTAATTCATAATTATTTTTAAATGACTATACATACTGTGTAGAACAACCACATGTTTTGTTCTGTAGTCTACAGGTGTAATAAAAACAAGAGTCTCCAGCTTCAGGTTTTAAGACAGCTCAAACCAACAAAGTCTGTCTGGTTTAGAAACACTTTCCAGCTGAGAGTTGCATCACCTACAACACTAAATGACGGCTAACTAAAAACATCATCATCTCCTCCTCTTCCTCTTGTTTGCTCTCTGACCTTCAGGAGGGACGGATGATCCCACAGTCTGGCACAGTTCGCCAAAGAAACAGGATTTGTGAAGCGGATATTGAAGCTAGCAAATAGGCAGAGTTTGGAAAAAAAAGGGAAAAAAAGCCCCACAGGGCAAAAGAGAAGGGTGGGTAGAGACACCAAAAGACAACAGCAAAACTGGAAAGGAACATGGGAGGACTAACAGCTGAGTCTGACCTTGTGGTGAACTTCCATTGTCTCTGGAAGGCAGCAGATTCTATGATGAGAAAGACTCAAAGCCCCTACAAATAGGTAATGAGTGGTAATGAGAGACAATGAGTAAGAGGTGGGGCGGAGGGGAGGGCAAGAAGATGCAGATAATGTAAGCCAGACACAGACATAGAAATTACAGAGATCAAGAGAGGAGAAGAGAGAGCGAGAGCAGCTGCAGCCGGCTCAAAGCGAAGCTGAGAAGGTGCTGGGATGCGGAGGGAGTTGGGTGACGAGAAACACTGTCCGTTTGTGGGCACTGATAATACTTTCCATTCTAGCCGGCTCTATGTGGGGGTGTGCTCTGCGCTTTTTGTGTGTGTGTGTGTGTGTGTTCGCAGGTCCTATGTGAGCTGCTGATTCCCCTGATTGCAGGCTGGCGCCCTGCTGGCGAGCCCCCATGCACTGAAATTAAATCCACTCTGCTCCGTTATAAATTATAATGCTTTACAAACAACACCCCCACCGGGGAACTGGAGGGGCGGGGGGCAAGGATTCAGGGGAAGAGAAGATGGTGTTAGAAAAAAAAGGTTGCAGGAGGAGGAAGGATGGACAGAGGGAGGACAGGGACTGAAGCTGAGGAGAGCTGATGGAAATGTAACCTTTAATTAAAATGAGGCAGTTAACCTAGAATATCTTAGAAAAACACACAAAAAATAAGAGAATAAAATAAAATAAAAAGACAATCATAATATTAATAAATATATCTCTACATTTAGTTTTTTGAGAACTGATTTGTAGAATCTTTTTCTTTCATGTTAAACCTGGAAAAGGAACATGTACATCACATCACCATCCATGATCAATGACCTACAGTCAGTGAATGCACCATAGGAGGCACCATCAAGCTGCACTGACAACACTCTTCCGTGTAGAAGAAATTACTGTGTGAACAAGACTCAAAATTAAAATGTTAACTCTGTAATTTTTCAGTCTTTAGGTCTGAGCTCTATGAAATCAGTCATAATGTCTCTGGTTTGAACATCCTTGCTCTTTGCTCTTTTCAACTTGTAGACCAGCAGTGTCCAAATTTAGGTCTAGGAGGCATTAAAAGTCCAGACCATGATTCATCAGTGATATAGATTTGGCCCAACGGAGGTAACAGGGGACATACTGTAGATACCCTTTTTTTAAAAAGAGAAGAAAAAACATTGAAAAACAATGCATTCAAATATTTTTGATGTTGAAAATGTTAGGAAAGGAAAAAACATGGAACATGTTTTTTTTTCTTTCCAGTGAAGCAGGTGCTTCCATTGATTAACTTTGCTTAAAAAGGTCATCATTTTCAAAGGAGTGACTCAATTTCCAATTGTTGAAAAAAAATCTGTCAAATATTTCTAGAACAAGAACTTTCAAAACAATTGACAATTTGTGATGTATTTCGTTTTATAAGCAAGACACATGTTGAGCAAGTAGAAATAATTTCAAAATATTATTGAATTAATTAATTTATTTTTTTCACATTTTTATCTCCAGTACTTTCCACTTGACTAGTTTTGCCCGCATTGTAAAAGTTTTGGACACCACTGTTCAGACAACTTCTCATTATCTAAATTATTACATTTTTACATTTGTTACTCATATTTCTGAACCTTTACAGTCTATGGACAACAGTATAGACAATATATCCATTACAAAGCTGCAACATGACTGTTGGACTATTTGAACTTGGAACTGCAGAGACAAAAGGAGGACATACTAAAGACACAAAGGCAGAAGACAATAAGTCTTCAAATTTAATTTCAAGATTTGGAACATGGAAAAGGCAGTTTTTGGAACAGCAAACTCAAACAAAGTAGCTGATTTGTCATGCAGTGCTGAGGTGGTAGAACACCAGCCTGTCAGCTTTCAGGAGCAGACTGAGCTAACAGGTTTATGTTTAGCCTGAAATGCAAAATCAGCTCCAAGTCAGAGACAGCCCATCCTACCTGAGGAGAAGAAACAGAAAGCAGGACTGACAGCTCAGGTCAGGACCAGCAAATCTAAAAGTCAGCGCTAAATGAAAACGGCATCACTGACCATGTGAGGGAACAGAAAGAAAGATAAACATGCACACAGATGTTTGACCACACATACATCTTTGATGACACTCACTCTGGCACTGAGACACATTGAAAAGCCTCACCGGAGAATGCTAATAAATATTAGCCTGTGAACACTACAGGTGGATTTAATCCTGCTGACAGGCTGGGATGAAGAAATGACCAGATAGGAGCTGCTGAATGGTCACAGGAACATCTGACACTTCAGTCTGGATGGGATGTTGTGTTGAAGATAAGATAAGATAAGATAAGATAAGATAAGATAAGATAAGATAAGATAAGATAAATCTTTATTGTCATTGTCACAAGGACAACGAAATTCAAAGGGTGCCATCAGTCGGTGCACATGCCCAAAAACAAAAAAATAACTGTCTCACAATTCACACACAACGCAAGAATCAACAAACTGGCAAAAAAAAAAAAAAAATCCAAAGCAATTTGACTAGAGGTAGATTTTTACAGCACCAGAATACACAAACAGGACTAAATAAATAACCAAATGCTATGACAACAAGGCCAATACAGAAATACTCTATCTGGATGGTGAAGCTATATATGAGTCTGCCATCTGTCCAATCAACTGGATGCTTCCCCTTTTCCAAACAATTACCATCCAATCAGGCTTGGGCAAACAAAGCATTACAGGTCAGTTAGGAAGTATTCTCCTCTGTAGGAATTTTCTGTCACTTTTCCTGAGGCACACAAACATCTGCCATCACCTGATAGGGCTAAGCACCGGCCTTCAGCCCCTTCCCAGCCTGGGTTAAATTGTTACCACCTTTCTCTAATCCCTACTCTGTCAATTAACTGTATTGCCAAGCACTTCAAAGTCTGTGACGGCCAAAGGGGTTAACCCCGACGCTCCTGCAGATTTGTTTTTGATTTAGCTGAGATCCCCAGACACTTTCATCTGTGGCCTCACTCTTTCTTCCGCTCTAAATCCTGTCGGGCCAGGCTAAGGTCATTTGAAACTAATTTTGGCAACTTCAGTGTGATATTTGAAGACAAATTTTTCAGCTTAGACAAGGTTATTAATGCAAACACAGGTGTAACATGAAATCACAATTTAAAGATGGTGTCTATTTGTGTCACAATGCAAATATTATGGTTTGGTGGAAAAGAAAAGAGTCTGTTATCCATTCTGGCTATGGAGCTCACATATGTAACTAGGATGCTTTTTGTTGATCATTATCTTTTAGAGAAAACAATTTGCTTAATGAGTCCATGGAGCATCACATTTGGAATAGGAATGTAGAAGTTGAATATCTTTGACTACATCTTATAGCTGTTTGATGCTGGCTGGTGTAAGGTTTGACACTGACTTGTCCAAATTTGCTTTTCAACAACACACCATTTGCTATGTAAGAAAAAAAGAAGCCAAACCACTCAGTCGGGAATCAAGGGACAAAGTTCTATTTCTAGAACAAAAATGAGTAATGGAGCAAATGAGTGAGACGTAAGCTTCAAGAAGCCCTGTTCAATTCTTAGATATTTACCCCAAAACAGTGATTAAGGGAATAATAATATTAAATTAAGAAAAAAAAACAACTAAATAAATGATTGCTCTAGACAATGTTTTAATTTAAAACTATAATTTCATTGGTTCTAAAAACAAATTCACAACTGATCCATAGCTAAGGTCTGGTCCCTTCCAGCCTACTGAGTCGTGCAAATGAGACAAGGAAGTTTCTGTATGGCAAAAGCCTGATCTCCATGAAAAGCTGATCATATTAACTCAACTAAGACATTGGATGGACAGCGACTCATAAATTTGACTCCATTGTTACAGTATAAGAATTCAAATGATTACAAAGGTTTTGTTTAAAACATTTATAAATTGGTGACATGTTTTTATCATGACCTGGAAGAAATGCATTACTGTTACCAAATGAGTTGCTTGCAAAGCAGACTGAATAGATGGGTCTAGATGGGTCTAGTGTGGGATATACCAACGATATACACATATGAATCATTGCCAGAACCAGGCTCTTCAGTGGATGATGATAGCTTGTCATTGAGAAGCTCCCAGAATGTTCACAGAGCTGAGTAACATACCAGGCTGTTTGGCTCTGCCCACACTTTTGTTATTGGTTTCAACCAAGAAGCTACAGGTTTAAAAGAAACTTATGGCGACTTGACATCGCAACCACAACATTTGAAGAAGACAAACACAACTACAAGAGTGTCAAGAAAATCCGAGCTCATCCCACTTCCCCATGCTAGAGATTTTAGTTTAACAGTAATAATAAAGTTATCTTTAAAATGAATCACTCAAGTGATATCAAGGCCCAACAGTAGACTTAAGTGTCAATAAAATAAATCTGGTTGTGTGTGTTGTTTTTGTCTCATGCAAACTTTGCTTTAATTCTACTTTTTTCTATCTAATCATAAGAAATCATAGTCAGTCAGAGAGAGTCATTAAACAGGAAAAGCAGGTTTCCTGGAAAAAGAGGAAGTTTCCAGCCTGCAGATTTATAAAAATAGCTGAGACTATTTTAAAGCATGAAAGTTTTAAAAAATTAAATCTAAACATTATTAGTAATTGGATAAGATTCAAAGTAAAATACTTATATGAATATTGGTTTACTTGTAATAATACACTTATATTTGTGGGAACTACAAGAAAAACAAGTAACTGTAACTTTAGTAGTAAATAATTAGAATCATGTATTATTCTTGGTTTCTTTTCAGAAAAACATCTGTAATAACTCACATTAAGATTATAATAAGAATAATTAATAAGTTATGGTTATAAAATCATAAATGAATGATAGATCAGAGAAGCTGAAGAAAATAAATGTGATATAAGTTATGGTTATAAAATTATAAATGAATGCTAAATCAGAGAAGCTAAAGAAAATAAATGTGATATAAATGTGATTTTGACATTAAACTTGAAATGGTGTAAAAAGGTGTAACTGCAATTAAACATCACTGATATGTTGGAGGTAGAGAGTAGGTGAAAGGTTGTGCAGGCAAGGGACACAGGAGGTTGAGCAACCCTGAGACATTGGCACAGACATCAGGAAATGTCTGTAAGACAGTGATGGATATGAGATCATCTGTCTAAGCAGACAGCAGGCGCACCAGGGGGGTGGATAAACCCTATAAAAGGTGGGTGCAAAAGAGGAACCTTTCGTTGGATCCTCCGGGCAGCTTCGAGCCAAGATCGAGATGGACAAAGAACTCTGCAGCTGAAGAAGAGCCGGGGCCACGGAGCCGGAGACTGTCCTGCACATGGAGACCAACCCGTCTGGCCCACAACCTGTGGCTTCGAATCGCACTTCTCTCATCGGCTGGGTTCTGACCCCAAAGACAAAGATGAAGACAAAGACAAGGAAGAAGAACTAGTGCCTTTTTTCCTGCCAGCACCAAGTCCTGTGTGACCTCAGCATCCATGCGGAGAAGAAGCTCATCGGACCTGCGGAGATCCTGGCCTTCGCCGATCAACATCTTCCTCCTGCTGCCACACCTTCTTCATCATCAAGCCAGGTCTGGGGTTCGAAACGCCAAACTCCGTCCGTCTCTCTCAAAGGTTCCCTTTTTTAGTTCTCAGTATCAGCAGTAGGGAAAGATAGACTAGATGATTGATTTTACTTATTTGATTATTTCTGCTACTGAATTAAGCTGTACTGACCCTTGCAAAAATGCCTTACTAATAAAATATTTAGCATAAAGAAAATCTAAAAGATGTTGTGGACATTCAGTTAATGAGTCACCTTAAAGTTCTTTGATGGTTGTAAAATAGCTGTGATGTTTGATTCTGGAGAGGAAGAGGTGGAAAATGTTTTTAGGTTGCTGGTAGCCCATATTTAAAACCTCATCCTTGGGACTCGACCGAGTCACTAAAACCTACCTGGTTCAATAACAAATGCAAGTTGCAAAATAGAGAACGAGCGACCGTTAACAGGTGTGCTCTGTGAAACTAGTTGGCTGTAGGCTGCTCAGTCTGGCTAATTCACAGGGGGAAGAAGGGTGGGACACCTGGATGTAGGCCGTCAGATAACCAGGCGAATCGTTTCTCGAAACCAGCTTAAACAGAGTTTACTTCAGTTCTGGACAGGGTAAATCCCAGCAGATTTAGGAAACTCAACGGACCCGTTAGACGGAGAGCTGGTAGCACATCTCCCCTCTCAGAAGAGGAAGTACGAGAGTGAGAGAGTAGAGACAGAAAGGAGGGGGGGGGGTGTTGCGCAACAACAAGAGAAGAACAGAGAATTCGCCACACTGTTATACAGCCACAATTTTTCTCCACTATGCAGAAAGTCAGTGGCAGGACATGAAACTGATTAGACACCTTGAAGCCAACAAGATTTCAAACCTTAATTCAGACACCAGAAACATCCACCAGAAAGATAACAGTAAAAAGAACACACACAAGGACCACTTATATGATTGGAGACAATCAGGGCGAGATTCAGAACCTTTATTGCAATTACCATATATGGTATGAAGTAACTTTTTTTTTGTGAAACATACAAATCTAGCAGTGATGGGTCTTGCTGTCCCTCACACACTTTTGAGTTTGCTCCCTGCCCTCTTCTCCAAACTAATCAATCTGGACTGCTGCAAGCTGACCGCCCGTCCGTCCATCACTCTTGGGATCATGAGGGATGCTGGTGCCTATCTCCAGTGGTCACCATGTGAACATGTCACTGTTTTTTTATTTCTCACAAAACAATGACACAACTAATAGTTCTAACTCAGCAACGATAAGTTCTCAAGATAATTGTGACAAAATAATATTCAAATCATAGTTGCCTTACCAGACTAGCTTTAAGTGGTGAGATTCAACATTGATACATAATGGCTTACTTAAAGTTTCTCTTAAAATGCATATCCCTGCATAAAACATTTTCCTCTTTCATTTTGATGATATCAGTAAATCTAAAGACTATAAAACAAAATTAAAGTATCTAGCAAGAGGCCCAGACTCAAACTACAGCAAACTAAAAAGTGCAACTGAACAACAAGATCCCCACATTCCAACTAGGTGACAGGAATTTGACAATTTTTTCCTCACAGAGGGATTCACTTCAATAATTGCACCAACCAGTATTCTGTGTACAGCAGGTGATGTAATTGTTCCTGGGGTCAGAATGCTTCATCTCTTCTCCAACTTCCAGTTGCATGCCTGTGGGTCAATGTGAGATAGCAATGCTGGGCAATGCCAGCCTGTTCCAGACCAATCCATTCAGTCCAGAAGATTTTAACTGTGCATATTTCAGAGGTGATAGATAACCCAGTGTGTGCTTGTTAGGGGTAATAGTGTGTAAAGAGTTAGTCCTCCATGCATCCTGCCCCTCCTTTATTCCCCAACAGCCTTGCCTGCAGCACCTCAGCAGGAACTGGAGCAAATGTGTTTAGGAATCAAGACTGGAGAATGGCCTGAGGTATGTGCATGTGTGCGTGTGTGTGTGGTGTTGTGCTGTGCTTTTGCAGTGTGCCAGCTCCTGCCAGCTGCCCCAGGATGTGGCCTGTCACTTCACATAGACACTGATGGGCCACACAAGTGTCAGGAAAGGTGAAGATCCGGAGAACAGCATCTCAAACACACAAATACACATGGGTGAAGTAGGTGAGGGAAAAGCTGAGCAGTTTTGCCTAGAGTGCATGTGTGGTGGAGATCCACACACCCCTCCAGCACGACTCCAACCATTAAGACTCATTTTAGAGGTGGAGATACTGACAAAGTTCTATTTGACAATTCAGAGGCAACAGAAAAAACAACAAGTAAAAGCTTCCTCCCAAGTCATCATCAATCTAACACTGGCTCTATTCCCTCTTATTACTCGTGGATTCTCAGCTACTGGCTATTGTTCAGGGAAGTCACAATATTGTCAGTGAAGTGGGAGAAAAATGGGAAACAACAGTAGACACAAGTGTTTCTGATCAACTCTGTCGTTATCAGGATGAGGCACAGCCTGAACTGACCACATGGGAAGAAGTCCACCTTTTTCTCATTACTACAATCAACCTTTTGCATGCACATTTATCAGCTTCTAGAATCCAACACACAAAGCAGATACTGTTTTTCTGTATTATGAAAATTGCTTTTATTCTTTCGTTAATGTGAACTGTCATGAAGCAGAAGAATTAACATCACTGAGGTCATTTTGATAGTAATAATAAAAAAGTGCTAAGAATTACATTGCCTCACGATCAGTTCACAACTTTACCAATTCGTTTCAAATTTCTTATCCAGCCCTGCGCATTCTAACCACTTCACATTTTAGTTCAAGTTTATTCCTGTCATTTCTTCAGTATTTATTTGTCTGCAACGCAATAACAATTCCAGCAAGAATATTAATAGCTGTGGGGTTGTGCTTGTTATTAACCTATTATTTTTATGACAATAATTCGTATCACTATATTTTATGTATTTGCTTAATGATTTTGATGATGGTATTTGATAAAATATAATGTTTATAGCTTGTTTCATAATTGGTTACTGTCTTATGATTTTAGAGTTTAAAGTGAACTGCCTTGCTACTGAAATGTGCAACACAAATAAACTTGAACTTCAACTAGGCTGCTGCAAAGTCAGTTCAGATGAAATAGAAATGATTAAAACTGCACTTTTAATATTGCTATACATTTATACGTACAGTATGTCTTAAGTATTTCATAAAAACGATCATTTCAGAACTACACAAGTCCAGATTAGTCTGTTCAGAGTCGTTGTTGTCTCCACCTTTTTGAGGGGAGCTGTGTTTTATTCTAGAGACAAAACCTTTATTTTGATTTAGCATGTTAAAACAATTGCTATTTACAAATGCAATACAGCAATAATATACCAGAAAAGGACCAAAGATTATTAGAACTAAAGGAGCGTTCCTTATTAATAGACTTCGTTGGCTGTAAAGAATTATATGTAAAGCTACAAAAAAAACAACATGCAGACAGACGTTTTAGAAATGTAAAATCTTCTTACAAAAATATATCCATCAAGTTCAATCAAGTTGATTTGTGTTGTACATATCAGCAACACGGCATTTCAATGTATATTATATATATATATTTCAAGATTGTGTGTGGGAGGGGGGTGAATGTATATATATATATATATATATATATATATATATATATATATATATATATATATATATATGGACCTTGACATAACATGACAAACATCTACCAAGATAATATTTATAGTTGAGCATCAATCACATGCATGCATGCAGATAGGCTCAAGGCTATTCATACCCCTAGCAGAGCATCCTCCAGATTCATACATAGTATACAACAGAGTACTTTATGATATAGTGCAGCACAGCAACCAATCGCAGAATGACAGTCACCCCTCTGTCTCCCTCTGGAAGGCTAGAGTACCAGTACACTCCTGGTTTCTGCCAATCAGTGGAGTATGAATGCCAGTGGATGCTCAGAAAGTAAATAGGAACATACCAAGTATAGTACAGTATGGTATAGTATAGGACAGAATAGCATAGTATAATCCATTTTCAGATCAACAACCTGTGTGTAATATGCAGTCAGAGGCTTGGGAGCAACCCACAGATCCTGATGTAATTACACACTTTGCCTCTTCCTGGCCTACATAGCCTCCCGTCCCAATTCCCTGCTGTTTGGAAATCAGGCCTATGCTGGTGACAAGTTACAGTACACATGCCCCAGTTAACCTTTGATGTGAACATGCTCTTTTCTACGGGAATGATATAGAGGCCAAAGCCACAAGGGGCTCCACAATATCAATGCAAACTGTGGAGCTTCAAAGTCGTGTCTCTAATTTGAACCTTTTGTGCCACTTAAAAAGCCCATGGACTAATTTGACTCTGGCATGTAACAACCATTTGGAGGAATGTTTGTCTGTCTTGCGCATGTGAGTCAGTGTGCGACCTGACCACAGGCCTACCTGCTTTGATCATGGCACTGGAAGATTATGACAGCACACATGCACACAATGTAGGAGATTAATCAAAACTCTGTGCAGCACTGTGCGTGCATCACCCCAAAGAGTGTGTAGTCACAGATTAAGTCAAATGTGAGACAGTTCTTGAAATTACAGGAGTTTTAATATTTCTCATGTCTACAAATATGTGATAAGGGTTTGGACTTTTGAATTTAAATGCTTTAAATAAATATAATTGCATTCAATGATTGTGACAATATATTTTGTATCACTTTATGTATTCCTTCAGGTGGAATCAACCACCTCCATGTCATTGTTTATATCCAGATTTTTTGAGCATGCGCACAACACTATTCTTTTACATACCATCCATAGCTGACTTCTGTGGTAAAACATTTCCTTTAACCAAATGAAACATGCAAATGTATGTATTATATATATAATTCAGTGCAGTGTACTACAGCAAAGGGAAAAATAGCATAGAAAAACTGGTAAAAAATGACTCAAAACCACTTTTTCTAAGTCTCTGTGTCAGCTACTCTCCATGCATCTTTGTTGCCACTGCAACTGACAATGATGCCACTTTATGTATCAGGATTCAACACCAAAAAAACACTCAAATATTTCCCACACAAAGAACAGAACATTGCAGTCCATTGCAGTTTTGAGGCATGATGTTTATTTCGTGATTATGAATAAGCGATCAATGTGTTGCTACCGTTGCTATTAGCTAGTCTGACACAGCAGTGGCTGATTAGCTAATTTAAATATCTGCTCTACAGATAATCTGTCAGAGTTGGTGTGTGGGTCGCCTATTTTTTTATTTTTTTTGTAACTGAAACGAAGTACCAAATTCCACATCATATCTACATATCATAGTTGTCAAAGTCAAGTTAACTTGACTTAACCGCTTCCCTCTGCCTCGCTTTCTTTTTCTTTATTAAAACTTCTTCCTGACCTTGTTATGTGTCGATGTGTGTTGACAATTGCAAGTCAACATCCACATTTCTATTATATATCAGGTGCACATTTAAGATTTAGCACATTGTATTGATAACAGCTAGAACAAATAGTAGCCATCGTCACCCAGCAGTTTTTTGCCCTCCAGCAGGGTGATGGGGGCGGGATCTTGCAGGCGTGACGTCACGCTGCAAGGGGTTCAGAGCTAAGGGAAGATCAACTTTAGGAAAATTGTAGTAATTCTAATGATCAGAATTTTATTTACCTACCCAATTTTGGGGGCTTAGGAATTGTAAACTTGCTGTTTGTGTTGTACATAAGAAACTATTTCAGGGATTCCCTCTGACCTTTCCCAACTCCCCTGTTGGCCTTTTAATGATCATAGCCAACCATGGTCACAGGAGTTGAAACATCTGCATGAAGGAGATGTGTCTAGGGACCAATGATTAATTAACAGTGACCTCAGCCGGCAGTGCGGCACAGGATGTGATCTAATTGACAGTGGGTAATTATGTCATAGCCAAGCCTTGTAAAAGGAGATGAGCTGGAAGTACTGCAACCTAAAGTGGAAATGCAGGAACACGGTGTTCACTGAACAGCACACACACAACCTAAATGAGGCGGGTTTGTCTTCCCGTCCTCATGTAGGAGGGTGGTACGATGGAGGTAGTCATCCCTTTGTTGTGTTTACTTGGTAATGAGCCTGGCCTTGTTTGTTTATCCCAGCTAAAATGTCATGAAGAAGCCGGCTTTTTGATCTAGCATTAATGTCACCACAATATGTGTCATTATCTGGAAACTGTGCTCTACTTCTTACATTGTTTGTTGGAAAAAGAAGTGTGACTAAGTTAATAATTTGGAGGGTGAGGAAGGTACTGCACACAACAGGTGGACTGTGACTGTGTAGAAGAATGACAATTAAAAATCTGCTGTTCCTAGTTTTTAAAGTTTAAAAATAAAAACCACTTCCACAATGTTGACATGTATACTGAACAAATTGTGACATTTTACAACGTCCAAAATAAAATTCACTCTTCCTGAATGAACATGTAGCGACAGTAGCTTGCATTGGTATTGTACTATTAACAGTAATCTCTGTTCAGTGTAAAACTGTTTTGTTTTGCTTCCTGGAAAACCTAAATATTTGTAATAACTTGTCCTGAGTCTTTCACATCACTGTGTAACAATTTTGCAGATTTTTTTTTATAGAGTCACACTAGCAGTTTTTGGACATGAATAGCCTATTTAAGGTCATAACTCAAATTCTCAATTGGATTTAAATCCAGACTTGGACTAGACCTTTCCAAAACATCTTTGCTTTTTTTCTTAGCTATTCAGATGTGGAGGTGTTGCATTACCCAAGTGCACCATCACAAACTAATAACCAAACATTATTCAGGATTTTCTGCTCATTTACAGCAAGTTATCCAGATCCTGACGGAACAAAGAAGGTCCAGACCACCACACTGTCACCACCATGTTTGACTGTCAGTATGATGTTCTATTTCTAAAATGCGTCCATCTGTCGCAAAACATATTACAAAAATAATTTTTTCGCAAAAGTTTTGACCATCATCAAAACCTTATTTTGTAGCAAATATGAGATGGCCTTTGTGTTCCCTTTGGTCAGCAGTGATTTTGGATTTGGACCTGTCCACTGATCCATCTCTGTCTCCTTGTTAATTCAAGAACCCTGAGGTTAATTAAGGTCAGTGAGGCTTGAAGTGCTTCAGATGTTGTTCTGAGTTTTTGTAACCTTCTGGATGAGTCATCAATGTGCTTTTGGAGTAAGACTTCAGAATAGTTTCATGTGTTCTGTATTTGTGGATAAAGACACTCACTGTGGCGTGCTGGAGTCCCAAAGCCTCAGATCATGGCTCTATAGGTCTTGACACAGGACCAGGGTTCAATTCCAGATCTTAGTACTTTGTCTGCAAATATCTTCCCTTGTCTCTTTGTTGATTTCTGTCTGATTTCCATAAGTAAAGGCCACAGACCTCAAAATAAAATAAAAACAAATAGCTTGTAACCCTTTCCAGAGTGATAGATATAATTGGATTGCTTTGAAATGTTTCAGCCCACTTAATGTTTCAGACAGTTCTATTTGGGACAAGCAGGTTCCTGTTTGAACAATTTATTAATTTTACGGGTCAGGCAGCTTTTGGACCTGGGTAGTTCGGGGCAGTTAATTTGTGAGGATGGGATCAGATTTATTTATAACGATAAATCCACAAGGGGACAAATGCTATTTCACAGCACTGTGTTTGGTTCAGTTGTACAGAGCATATTCCAAAACAAATGAACAAATTAATGGAAGAGCCATACAAAAATAATCCTTCCCCTTTCCAGATCTGCTAACAATCCTGCCACCACAAAGGTGAGGTCAAAAGTTGATATTAGAATGCCAACCTGGAATCAGATTAGAAGCTCCTTTGATCTTAATCTTGAAGCTGAAGGAAATGAGGAAAAGCTGATCCTGTGTCAGTGGTTTTTGGGCACCCTTTGATGTCAAAATGGGATGAAGGCTGGAACACGAGGAGTGACCTAATGAGTAAGACTATTCGTAGTTCCCATGATGTAATTCGCTTTCTAACAACAATCACTATGTACAGCAGTCTCTGTAAAATCTCAAGTGTTTTAAAAGAAAAAAAATCACTTGGGCTTGTTGCAAACAATGAAACATGGATGTAGTTTTGGTGTGTTGTGGTCAGGAATTAGTGTCTGAATATAGAATAAAGGCTTTGGAGGAAAACAGAGGAAATAAAAGTGGCTGTGCAGAGGGCTAAAATAACAGACTTGACTACACAGTCTCAGCTCCATCTGCTTTTGATTACTCACCATCCTTGAGATAGAGGGGATAAAGGGGGAGCATAAAACAGGAACTCATGTCAGTGCTGGGTTACACGACTGATGAAGGCTGAGAACAAGCTCGCTTCATTTCAGAGTACCGAGTCTAGCCTCGGAAGCTTGTTTTTAATCTTGTCTGTTTGGTTTCATGTGTTTGAGCATATGCCCTGTTCTATGGAAATGCGATAGTCTACGGTAGATTTAGTGGATTGAGATGAAACATGAAGTTTGTGTTTGGCCAAGTGAGCAGATAAAACAGCAGGCTGGGTCTGTGCCTCTGTACAGACTGCATGTGTGTGTGGGCTGGATGAATAATGTCACATTTGATTTGTACATTATACCAGGGCTGAGTTGAGTCAGATGCTAATAGCTTAGCCAGTGATCCAAGCTACCCATGCTAGCAGGCTAACACATGCTGCAGTGACTCACTAATCATCATTCATTTCCTCATCAGCATCAGAGACTTGCCACCACAGACCAGTTTCTGCACAAAGACAGGCAGGATTATGTTCTGCTAAAGTTCACTGACCGGCTGAACTAAGGGGCAGAAAGTCGCTGGTTGATGGTTCTGTCGATTAAAGATATTTGAGGATAGCAAGACAAAACTTTGGCTTTTATTTGTTACTTGGACATCCACTTACAGTGTACACAGAAGAAAATTATGTTTTGTTTGGCTCCAGGACAGTTTTACACAAAACTACAAAATGAGAATAAAACCTACAGAATGAGTCTAAAATATACTATTAGGTGTGGGCGATATTGCCAAACAAATTATATCACAAGATCATTTTTATATACTTTGATAACAATCTCACACATTCAAATTAAAATACAACAATACTTTATTGAACCCAAAGGGAAATGAAATATTGTTGTAAGTCATATTAATTTAATTTTTTCAATGTGTTATTGTAGATAATGATGGCTGTTGGCAGGAAAAACCTCTGGAAAGATCATAGATTAATTTCCATATTTTCTGCTCATTTGGGAAGTTGTAAAAATGTAATGTAAAATTCAAAGTTACATTTTTGTAACTTTGAATTTCATTAGATTTTTTTTTTACTTTCTATTTATAGACAGCCACCAGAACAAAACAAATCTAACTACATTTAAATACATACAAAATCACACAATGCGTTCAGTGTATCAAATATAAATAAATAAATATAAATGTAAACTATTTTTGGTCTGAAATCAGCTGCCAAGTGTAAATAAAATTACTTAAATACACAAATGAAGCAAACTGCTGTGGTTCAACTGAACATTAGTTTTGCAAGATGTTAAAAAGTGCCTCCCCTCATGTGTGCATGCAGAAGTAGGAATCTTGCTTTAATATAAAAGGAAATCTTCCTTTTCAAAAATGCTTAATCAACACGAAAATACACCATGTCACATAAAAAACTTTGAAAACCAAAATACTATGTACATGTCCTATTGAGCCCCCGCTGCAGCTGTTGATCTAGCAGCTATCTACCTTCTTTTCAGAATGACAAAAAGCAAAAAAGGTTTATTGATCTGCAAAATAATTAACCAGATAACAGAATGAATAACGGCAAGAGAAATCAAACAAAAAAGACACAAACAAACAAGGAAGTATACATTAAAAAGGATACATTAAAACAAAAAACAAAACACAGAACATGTCAAAAATGAAATTGATTAATATGAATTAGGATATGTCTTTTTCTTTTAATTTTGGTAGTTTTCTGATTTGAATTACTTTTCTGTTCTCTAATTAATTAATCTAGCATCACAGATATTTTGGGAAAAAGTGGTGAAGAGAGGGGAAAAAAAGAAAGCAAACTAAAAGAGAATAAATAAATAAAAGTATATACCAGAACAAAAAATAAATAAATAAAGGATAAGGATGAGACACTATGAATCGTATTATTTGGCTCTCTCATTTCCCTTCTCTCCCCTGGTCTTTGCTTTGGTCATTAACTCACTGAATGAACTGTCATCTAAAAATATGGAGTATATTTTATTGAAATATTCAAGTTTGTTTTATGTATTGCTGGTTTTTGCTCCATTGATATCTGTTGTGTGAGTAGATCTAGCCATCGTGAGGTACTGATTTTTTATTTTTATTTTTTTCCAGTTAAGCAGTATAGTCAGGGCCACAAGCAGCGGGGTTTGGGTCTGTTTGGAGTTTATGTTCAATTCATCTAAATTACCAAGTAAGCAGACGGAAGGGGGTAGTGGGATGTTGTGCCCTGAGATCTGAGACAGTTTGATGATTGTTTCTTTCCATACGTTTTGTATTGGTGGACAGAGCCAGAATGTGTGGAGGTAATCACCAGTTATATTAAGTGTACAGTGTGTGCAACTGTCTTCTATCAGTCCCATGACGTGCACCCTGTGCTGTGTGAAATGTGTTCTATGGATTATTTTATATTGTACCAACTGTATCTTGGTGTTGTTGGACATGATGAAAATGTTATGGCAAACATTATTCCAAAATCGATTATCTGTGTGGATAGTTAGATCTTTTTCCCATTTGGTGATCAGAATTGGAGGTGTATTATTGGTTGAAGGTATTAGTTTATATAGTTTTGAGAGTGCTTTTGGAGACTTTGCAATTTTATTGATGCTATCGAGTAGGTTTGGTTGACTTAGGTGAAAGTTATTGATGCCTATTTTTGATTTGATGGCTTATTTTAATTGATTATATTCAAGAAACTGTTTTCTCTCAATGTTGTATTTATAAATAAGCTGTTGAAATGTTAAGAAGTTATGATCATCTAAGATTTGGTGGAGGTATGTGATGCCTTTTTTCTTCCATTTAATTCCAGACAGGGGTGATTTATTTGAGGTGAAATCTGGATTATTCCATATGGGCGCTTGAGTTGTGGGTGAGAATATGGAGTTTTTTATTTTATCGATTTTCCACCAAGCTGTCAGAGTTGCTGCAATTGCTGGGTTCTTCAAACAGTTGTGATGTCTAATTGTGTTGCTATGAGTCTTTTGTTAATAGGGCTTTGCAGTCTGATTGTTTTAGCCAGGGATGAAAGTGGTGGGTTGAGTGTATCCATTTGATGAGGTATTGTAATTGACTAGCTAAGTGGTAATGGTGAAAATTTGGTGCTTCTAGGGAGCCTTGAAGTTTTAACAGTCGCAATGTTGTTAGCTTTATTTTAATTTTTTTTTTCCTCAGTAAAATGATGTCATAATTATGTCCAGGGTGGTGAAAAATGCTGCGGTGGGTTGAGTGGGGATCATGGTGAATAGGTAGTTGAGTTTAGGTAGCATCATCATCTTAATGGTGTTAATGCGTCCTATAATTGAAAGAGGTATTGTCATCCGTCGTTTTTAGTAATCTTTTATTGTTTTCAATAGTGGGGTAAAATTGAGGTGAAACATCTCTGACAACTTGGGGGAGAATTTTATGTCCAAGTATGTGATCTGGCCAGTTGATGGTGGTAGATGAGGGATCTTTATTAATTTAAACACAAAAACAATGGGTTTCAAATAAATATGCAGTAATAGTCTTGAAATAATTGTGGACTGCAAGTCGCTACTTTTTTCACACGCTTTGAGTAATAGTCATCAGATTTCCTTCACTGCATTACTTCATAACATTTTTGTTCAGCCAAAGCCAATAGATATGCTTGGCATCAACAACAAAACCAAGGAAGACTACGACTGGTGTGCCATCCCTCGTACTGGATGAGTAAAGAAGGGATCTGGATTTAGTGTGGATGTGCAGATTGACCCTCTTATTCTTACAAACACTCCAGGAGTGAGCTAGATTTCCATCTGTTTCCTTCCTGTCGTTACCTTGGCTTACTGCTGATGTTTCTTAAAGACGAACGGATTTAGACTTGAACAGTGTTTCTAATTTCAATTAGCTTCAGGTTTAAAGTGTTTCTAGGAAAAATCAATAGGAAATGAAGCAAGTCAGCAAAGAACATCACACATTATAGAGGCAGAGACGTATGTCATGTCAATGTACCCAGGGCTCTCACCAGTCAATGAGTAACAAGTAACACACAGACACGCACACAAACATCCTTACACACTGAGTGAGTCACAGCGACAGAGGCGTGAGAGTAACACAACACTTTGACAGCGTTTGGGTTAGTCATCTGTCAAGCACACACACACGCAGATGCACCCCGAGCTGAGGAGTGGGTTTGTCGGTGAGTACTCAGCAGTGACCCTTGTCTCTTTGCAGCCATCCCTTTCACATCCTGTCTCTTCCTTACTTCAAAACAAACACGGACATAAACACTCGCCTGCCAACAGCATAAAGGTTTTTTCTGTGTTCATCCAACACTGTGGCTAATTCCAGCTATCAGCTGTAGGTGGTAAAAAGATTTATGACATCTATATAGAAAATAGAGGTCAAATTATTGGCTGAAAAGGTTAGTTAGCGTGAGGGATTTTTATTTGTACTGATCTTCAAAACAAGAGAACTGCTGCGCTCTAGCACCTTTTTCTTAGTGAGAAGAAATATCAGTTCTTTAACTACTGACTGTTTGAGGACACATTGTTGATATGCAAAAGAAATGTTGGAAAGGACCAAATAATTACCTCACTTTTGTACACTGAATTCATGGAGGAGGTGAATAAAGTTTAGGTCATCCTGTGTTCGCAGCAAGATACTGCAGATCTTCTATAAGTCTGTTGTTGAGCACGTCATCTGTTGGGGCAGCAGCATCAGAACCAGAGACCTAAAAGGCTCAACAGCCTTATAAAAAAGGTTGGTTCTGTACTGGTTCTGTTCTGGGGACGACTGTGGAACCTCTGGAGGTGACAATGCAAAGAAGGATTCTTCATAAAGTCAAGAAAATTATGGACAGCCCTGACTATCCTCTTCCTGTATGATGGAGACTGTCATTCAACAACAATGTCTTCACTCAGAAGCTTCTCCAGATATACTGTAATACAGACAGGAAATCATTCCTGTCCATAACCATCAGCCTCGGCAATAACCCTTTAAAAAAACCTGGATGACATGAGTTGCACATTTAATTTTTCTTTGGGATTGATAAAGTGTTTTAAATTGAAAATGTGATTTGACATTTTTCCAACACAAATCACCTGAAACGTTAAAGCCATGTCAGCTTACAGGAGAGTAATTACAGATGTAAAGAAGTCAATGATTAGGTGTGTGCGCGCGCGTGTGTGTGTGTAGTGACAGTTCCCCTAATGCAGTAGTAAATGTGCCCCTCGTTAACAGCTTTGTGACAGTGATGCGGGGTGATGAGAGCCTTAATGCCTGGCTCCTGGTGGGGCGTTCACGCACCCCCCCCCCCCGAAATATCACACAGTCATGTCCAGGAACTGCACACAATATAAATGCACTATAGGTTGAGAGCAGACAATCTGTGACTTCCTGATATTTATTGGGTAAAAACCTAAGGAATAAAATCCTGTTTATGTAAACTAATCCCATATTAGTCATTCAAATAATTTGACATTAAATACTGGGTACATGGCGTGTGTTGGAGTGTGTGTGGGTGTGTATAAGAGAGACATGTGAGAGAATTTGGGTCAAATGATGGTCTGGAAGCATGAAGACACATCTGCTGCAGAAAAGCAGCTTTTTAGGCTAACACCATTAGCACAATGGTGGCTGCTGGATGAGAAATGGATTTTGAGTGAGTAGGTGTTTCTTTATGACGTTATTAGTCATGCTCCATATGATTTGGGACAGGGTGATGTGCATGAATGTGGATGGTGCGCCAGACTCATGGTCTATGGCCGGCTGACCCCACTGACTGCAGTGGGGCTTTTAAGGCTTCAGTAATATGACTGACTGACACACACACACACACACACACCCACACATACAGCAAGGATAGTGATTATTGTGATCATGGAAACACAAAGAGTGAGCAGTCTATTCACACACACATGCAGGGGTCATGAGGACAATGAGGAGTGGTCATAAAGAGGTCCGCCTGCCTTATGCCTGCCTCACTGAGACGGGGAACGCTCTAGAGCTGAGGATGGAGGAAACACAGCAGCATGCTGATAAAGGAGGAAAGCTGCTATTTTATTCATCCAGCACAAATGAAAAACTTAATGACACTTTGATAATATATTATTGAATCTGAGTAGGAGTGGAATTGCTTTTAGTTGCAGTAAATGTCAACCAAAGCGCTGCTTTTAAAGTGTCTTTCTGTTAAAGGGTAACCTAGCCCTGTGCTGTGTGTGCCAGGCCTGTCTGAGTGGAGCCGCTGGTTCAGCCTGCGGGAAAGACGGAGGGAAAAGGAAACCAAGGAAACAATGAGAGAGAAAAGAAAGAGATGGCTTCAGCTAAAAGGCCCTCACTGCCTGGAGGCACTCCATGCACTCTAATGATTGCCAGCAGGGCATGCAGGCGTGCATGTGTGTATATGTGTTACTGTGTCCTGACAAAGAACCTTTAATAAGATGAAAGTGTAAAGAGAAGGAATTATTTTAGGTCATACAAATGTCTTTTCCATTTCTTTTGTGAGTGAATGTTGAGTCTGTGTGTGACTCATCTGCTTTCAAATGATCTATTGACACATACTGGCTGTAACACACACACATGCACACCCACCCCTACACACACGCATATGCACGCCTCAAAAGTCATGATGGCAACATTTAGGAAGAATTTTGTACACACACAGAGTTCTGTAGAGGCAGATTAGCAGGCCTTGCTGGCTGGGTGTCTATTGAGGTGACACGCCATCACATCAGCCTGCCACAGTGCACTGTGCAAAGCAACTGTAATGCACATACAAAACACATATGTGGAGCTACAGAGCAAATCTATACAAGGACACGTTCACACACACAGCGGGCGAGGTGTGAAAAGCTAGGAACGTGTTAGGATTTACAAAAGCACTTCAAAGGCTCAACCTAGAAGCACAAATTCAGGCGGAATCAACGAAATCCCATTAAAAGTGCATGAACAAAGGTGTGGGCATGCAAACGGCTGCAGTCCGATTTGCGTGCATGCACACTCACCTAAGTGAGCATGAGTGGAGGCGACAGAGCGTTCACATGAGGTCGAGCTGGTCCTGGATGTGCCAGAGCGAGCAGCTGAACGCTAGTCTGAATGCGGAGGTGTCAAACTAGCTCGGATATAGAGATAATCTGCAACACGGGCGCACCTGGGGCACACACACACACACCCCTTCACTTCTTCCAACCCCACACACTTAAACACACAGCTATGTTTTCAAAAAATAAGCATCAAAAATGATTTTAAAAAATCCTCAACATCAATTAACCCAGGCTCTTGGCCTACATGTCAGGACTACAAACATGGAGACCGAAGAGTAAAAAGACTTATTGCAGACAAAACATACTATGTCTGGATATAGCCATGCACCTCACTCTAACATAATGTGTGGAGCTCTCTGCTGCTACATACTAGGCCACCTCCACTGTGGCCAATCAAGCAGCCCCACATGGTGATGGGCTAAACAGGGCATGAAAATCAGTGCATGCATATACTGGTGTGCTCGTCACCAGGTGTAGTAGCAGAGTATTAACAGAGACACATGTGTCTCCTGTGCCCAGTGGGATTTGTGCATGTCCTCTGGATGCACTCTGCTCTGGCCCAGCACAGGCCTGCCTGGCTACAGATCCACGCTCACAGTTACTCACCTTTTAAAGGAGCTTCTGGGTTTGTAGTTACACTATCAAGATAACACTGATATGTGCTAAAATGACATCGAATTGATTAGCTATACTTGCTGCACCGTTTATTACACATCGAAATGTAAGAATGACTGTGGTTGCCACCAATTTGGACCCAACTGGGGCTGGGTTCAACTGGTTAATGGACTTTTATTGACCCTTTAGACGGGATGTCATGCTCTTCAGAAAGCACTCCACACCCCATAATAAACATAAACTCAAACTATGCGTGTGTTATCTCCACCTTTTCCAAAAAAATAGACAGTTAATAGCCTGATAGTGCTTTTATTTAGTAGATTTTACTGTAAAAATAGCATGTTTGTGCTGTGTGGTAGGCTGCACAAACACAGAAGGATGCAACTTAAACTTGGTCAATGGTGGCTAAAGAGGAAGGAGTTTTCCCTGCAACCTGTGGGTTGACAGTTCATAATAACCAACAACAGATGACACACAACATACCAATCGTTGCTTAGGCAGTCAGTTGACTGTTCAGTCAGCTCATCATTGTGTTGTTTTACTCCAGACCCCTAAATTACTTTAATAAATCACATTCAACATCTATATGTCTGGAAGTACAGTGTGTACACTGAAGTAAAAAAAAACAAACACATTATACAGCAGTTAGTTATGCTGCTGTATAGACCTCGCAGCAGATTCATGAAGGACGGCGAGCTTCCAAACATGAGCAGTCATAGTGTAAACACTACAGTAATGGCTACTTATTAACACTTCAAAATGACTGATTTCATAACTTGACCACTTTCTACTTCTACCTTAAATTAGCCTGAGTCCTATCTAGTGACCATCATGACTATGGATCATCACACCTCCATGGTTAACAAACCTGGTAGGTCCGTGACTTCAGATTGCCCACACTTTAATAGTGTGTATATCACAACATTGTTGCTGGAATCTGCATCAAACTACAGATACTCCTCCTCTTCCTCCACCTCTTCTCTTCTACAATCCTCTCATCTTCCCTCTAAGCTAAATGATCCTTTGATTTCCTGATGACCGACAGAGGCCCTTAGGTGTCTATGCATGCGTTTGTGTGTGTGTATGTGAATGATTTCAGGGAGTGTGTGAGAAGCTCTGGAGCCACAGTTACAAGCAAAGTTCACAGTTCTGTTGATCCCTTAGAAAAACACACCTCTGAGAAAAATCAGCACTTACTTTCATGAACGTGCATTTAGAGAACATTTTTGGTAAGGTAAATATTTCACATGCCTGTTAGTCATATATTCCACATATTAAAGTTTGGTTTGAACATATTCCAGCTTGTTTCCACACCTGTGAATGCACGCACACACACGCACAGACACACAAATCCGTAGAGACCTAAGTCCGGAAGATGGAGAGGAAGTTGTCTAATGGTTGCCAAACGTTTGAGTGGGCCCTGGCTAAACATGTGTTTAAAGCAGACAACATCAGGCAATCACCACTTGACCTCTTCACACACACGCACGGGAACACATCCACCGCTCGAGAGCTCTTCTTCACCCACACATATAACACTCACAAAGCCTGACAGCCTCCTATACACAACTTATTAGTTTATCAACCTGAAGGTGTATGCGTATCTGCAGTATGCGATTTGTGTTTTCGCATGCGCACATACACATCCGACACACACATGCACCAACAAGATAATATAATCAAGTCAGAGTGTAGCGACTGCCGAATGCCCACTTCCAGATGTTGTGACGGAGAGCGACGCCACGCTTTTCCACCGGGAATTGGTCAAGGTCCTCAGGCTTCTGCGTGTGAGTGTGTTTGTGTATGTGCAACCAACACACTATGAGACACGAACAGCAGTGTAGACATAAACAGACATGCTGACACGAAATGAGCAAAACTGGGCCCAGCTGGAGAATGATTCAATGGCCAAGGGAGGAAGAGGGGAGGACGCGAGGGGAAGACAGAGAGGACAAATTGCTTTTGCTTGCATTTGAAAACGTGATGTGTGAATGAGTTGTTAAAAGAAAACAAAAGCAGAGTAATGCCTGTCGGTTCCCACGACTTCCACCCCCAGCCCACCTTCCCTACTTTCCTCCTCCGCACCAATCCATCATTCACTCTCACCCTTCTTACAGTAAGTGACCTAACACCTACAGCCTCCTGGGTTGGGTTAGGCTGTGGATGAGTAGATGGGGATGCTGCTGGCTTGTATCTTGTCAGACCAAAACTGAAAAGTCAAGATGAAAAGTAATTTAAAAAAAAGAAGCTGGTTGAAAATTTGATTAGAATAAAAAATATACATATTTTGCTGTTACTCAAGTAGAGCTCTTTATTATCTAAGGCTGCATTCACACTAGCCCTGATTAGTTTGTCATAATCAAAATCCAAAAGTAAAGTTGGTTTGGTGAGGTGTGAACTCTGAAATCAAACTCTGATGTGCACCAAAAAGGTAAACTCTGGTCTGCCTACAAACCCAGGTCTCAGCTAGTTGAGGTGAACTCTGGTATAATTCATGTGTACGCCAAGCTGACCAGAGACCACTCCGAAAGCAGAAAATGAACTATAGAGCAGGGGATTCTGGGTATTTAAAACCAAAACAAACGTGCAAATTTAGAACTAGCGGGAGATATGAATCGTGGTCTTTTATCAATAACAAAAGAGAACTATAACCACTAAAATCTGATGCTACTGTGCTTTTGTTGACATTTTGTGAAGAAGGAAGTTGCAATCTATATCTTCTTCAAATGTTTTTGTGTTATTTCCTTCAGTAGTTCTTGGTGCAGCACCACCACAGGTGAGGGAGTGAACAGGTTTCTGAAGTTTATATTGCTTGACACAGTACATTGTGTCAAGCCAACCACATCGACTGCAAATGCAACAAATGTTGCAATTTTGGTCCCCAGTAGAACCGGGTCTACCAGACTATAAGTGTAAAAGCACCGGAAAATGTGCCACACCGCACAAAACTTTACAGATATGATCCAAGCTTCTTAAATGTGTCAGACTTTAATGAGAAAAATACACTCTGCTTCAAGCAGGAGAGTTATACAAAGGTCAAAGGTGGTGGGAGACAGAAAGGAATGGTTGGTATGAAACCAGAGACATGACAGCAATGAAGAAGAACAGGAGTCAGCGAGGATGAGTTCAAATAACAGATGGTGAACTTGATCAACTAGTGGGAAGAAAACACGGAGAAAAGAGGAAAATAAACATGCAGGTACAAAAAGTTTCAGATTGGGACTGCATGTTTTATGTAGACATTCTTCTCAAATGTCACCTCAAAACCAGGTACATGCGAGTCAATGGACCCATAAGGACACCGGTGTCCTCAAGGCAATTAAATTACTTCAATAGCAACTCTTTCAGAGTCACTGTTAAGTGTTTATGTGGGCTAGAGAACACCAGCCACAACCTGGGAAGCAAAGACCACAGCAAAGCCAACATTCTTTCATTCTCTCATGGTCCAATCTGAGCCATTTTACAGTGACACGGTTCAAGATGCACTCCAGACATTAATTATTCAACATTTATTTGGTGGCAAAAGTACAGGAGAGTGTTTTTTGTTGAGGTCTCCTCATATTTCTACAAGTCGGTGAATGGAAGCTGCTGGACTTGGGCAACATGCAGGCGGCCTCATTCATGGTGTTTTGACTTAGGAGAACAGCAGCTGGTTGCCTTCCTAAAATGGTGGCCTAAGTTATGTTTTACCAAAAGTTTTTTTTTTTTTTGCCTATATAATCTTTTGGCAACCCCCCCCCCCAAAAAAAAAACACTTTTGGCAAAAAATAGCTTGTGCCATCATTTTAGGAAGGTGACGATATGAAGCAAGAAGGTGGTTCAGAGCTTTCTTCACTTGCTGGTGAGTTTTTTTCCACCTTTTCAATGAGCATTTTATTGTGGATGTCTGCACCTGCCGTCAGCACAGTGTCAGAAAGCTGGGCTTTACGGGGTGGTCTGTAAGAAGACCAGATCATCATCAAATCATAAATGACCTCACACACAGGACTGGCTACAGAGTGGATGGTCAAACAGACTGAGAAGTATGAATTCATCCCAACACATCTGTTAGACAAAGGACTAAAACTTAAATGTATCTCTTTGTGTTTGTTTCTTTTTGAAATTGTAATTAACTCTTTAACTTCAAGTCTGATTTTGCTATTCTTATATTTTTTTAAGCCCTAGCTAAATGCGTCAAATTAACTTGTATTTCTTTTTTTTTTTTAACTAGACATCTAAAGTCTATTATCTGGCTGTTCAATAAAGTGAGCTATTTAAGCTTTTAAGGTTTAGTCGCAAGGGACTGAAGGAAGTAAGGTTCTGAGCTACTATAGCAATTATGGTGAAGAACATAATGTTTCTATTTGACTTGACCCAGTGGGAGCACACACGGATTAAACGTGAGTGGTCTGAACATTGAATGAATGTGTGCGTTTTGAAAGTTTGTGTAAAGGCTCACCCCAATTACCCACCTTCCTCAGCGTAACCAGCACTACCTAATACAGAGAGTTCCACTTTTTAGAGAGGGCTCTCCAAATACCAGCTGCACTGCCAAGAAGGAAGATCAAGTCTGGAGAAAAAGAGTAAGCTATGCCAGCAGCTGCCCGAAGACTAGAGATGGAAAGAATTTCTCTCTCACTCCATCACCCACCTATACTCCCCCTTCTCCCTAAGAGGTTAAGAGCAGACGAATAATCACTCGTTTGCAGGCCAAAAAAGTGAGGGAGCTGAGTGTGCTGCATAAACATTTTCCCGGATGTAATTTTCTCCGCCGGTCTTTTGGCTTTTCCCAGTAGGACAAAGCCCAACGCCCAGGAGGAAATCGTTTAGGCTCCATAAGTGCCAAATTGTATCCTGGTTTTCCAAAGTTTTCCTGCCTGTTCTGGCTCAGGGCTTTTCCTGTGGTAAGAATGTGTCATGTGTAGCAAGCGTGTAGGCATGAATGGATGTCTGCGCCAAACGGCGCAGCCAAGCTTTCATTGAGGAGGACCATGGCTCTTGTTGGAATAAAGCATCAGAGGTGAAAAATATAAGAAACACGGCAGCAAATAAATAATTATTGCAATGAAGGAAAACAAAGCAGTGTGCTGAGAGCATTCTCTTTCTATGTGCAGCACAAAAAACAGACGTCATCTTGCCATGTGAAGGAATCATCAGGTAATGACATAACTGTACTTCTGATTTTATAGCGAAGAAATTAAACACCCAACAATTTGATTCAGTTATATTTGTTTATATTTGTGTCCCACAAAATCTACCAAATTTATCATTTCTGTGTACAACATTCACTCATAAGAAAGAAAGATATTAATCTTGAATTTAGCACTAATTAGTCTCTCCAGAGTTTCACGATTCCTCAATCATGGGAATTCATGCAAATAAACAGATTCCTGCATTTTTAGCACTAATGCTTACATGTAGTTATCGTCAATGTTCCGCAAAAAATTTCCACTTTTGTCGCTGCTGCTTACCTGCAGAGTTTCATTTGCAGGTAAACTGTTAACTTTATTATTTTATATTTACTAAATTGTTGTGTAAGAGAGGACAAGACCAAACTCGGCAAGACCCAAACCCAAACTGCATCAGGTCTTGCTTAGTATCTACAGAATTCCTCTCAGAAACCTTCCACAGAACTGTGTACAAGCTGATTGAAACATGTTTGTAAATACTCTATGTCTTCCAAAAATTGCAATAATAAATGAATGAGGGATTAAAAGACTACACACAGAGGATAGAAGAACAAAAGGAGACATACAAGCAGACCAACATATACACACTTGAGTTCAGCCCACTGGTTGAGGAATTTCTGTGAGCCCCAAGGAGGAGACAAGGACAGACAGAACACAATTAGCAGCAGCTTGTCACAACTTGGGACCTTGAAGTGTGCATCTAGACTAGTGTGTCTGAGACAGTGTGTGTGTGACTTTGTGTATGAATGCTTAGAGTGTGTGACACTTGCCCTTGCATGCAGCTCATTTATTGGATTAGTACAAAACTGACCAGTGGGGATCTGGCTGGCCGGCGCCAGGGCCTGCTCTGAGGCTCCACAGCCTAGTTAGCCGTGATGCTATGAGCTAACCTCCCACTCCTCATGCCTCAGGGGGGAAGCGCCACAGCCACAGGGGGGAAAGGGTGCTTGTTACTGAAGCCAACATGCTATGTCAATAGGCCTCTCCTTGGGAGGAGGAGGTGAGAGGCAACAACGACTAATTACAAGGGAAAGCCCCAATTAGAAAAGGAGGAAGAGAGGGACTGGGGATGTACTGGAGGGAAAGGATGGAAACTCTGCAGTGGAGCCCAGGCGTGGAAATGCCAAGACTGGCTGCCAGTGACAACATCTCCATCACAGTCACGCACACGCGCTCACACACACATAAAACAGACCAGGCGCTTTTTAAATTACCTCCTGTATCCTTTACTTGTTTCCTCTAAGGGATAATTGCATTAACTGTGTGACACTAGTGTCTGACAGTGTCATAGGACACACAAAGAAACAAATGTGCAAACACAAAGAATCTGAATCTGCAATAATAGAAGCAATTGCTTAAAAGATACCAAAGTTTTACCAAAGTCCCAGTCACAATTTTAGAACTGTTAGTGTCAATGGCTAGTAACAGAATCAAGTAGTTCATTAAAAATAGAGTGTATCTCAAAATTGGTTGACAATAACTGGCTGCAAACACAAAGATACAGTCTCAAAGCTGGCCATTTCATGATAAACAAGGGATTTCAATGAATGCAGAGAAGAAACAGAAATTTAAAAAGATTTTCAAACAAGACATTTAAGCAGACGATTTAAGGCACTGGCATACTCAGACGGACTTCACTCCACAGAGGTCCGATCATACTAGATCAAACGTCTGCTGGAAATATCCATGGTAATGGTACATTTCTACGACTGCATACTCTTGTTGCACAGTAAACTGCTCTGCAGGAAACAGAGTCGACATCGAACTATTTCATATGCGACACCAAACTGAACAATATGCCTCAGCCATACCTTAATAACAAAATATGTTTTTTTATTAGGGCATCCACCAGGGTCTTGAGAAGTAACAGAGTTAGGTGGCCATTAGCTCATCAAACTTGCTAGTATCCATTCTGATAGTAGAAAATGAAGGAATTTGTCACGAGAAACAGGTAGGTAACAATTATGCTCAACTACGAAATCTCAACTGTCCACGGACAGTGTGTGCAGAGTCTGTGCGGCTCACAGAATACACACAGTACACCGGAGAAAAAGATTTTAGACTTCCAATGGTTGACCTTTACACTGCTAAAGAGGAAAGCTTTCAACAGATAACAGGAACGCTAACTGTACTAAGCATGCCAGTTGCTTAGGATACTGTAATCAGTTTAAAATATCAGCTGTGTAATCATTTTGTCCGTTTTAAAATAACACAAAGAGCCTGTTGTACATAGGAGCATGAACAACTATGGCTATGGCCACAGTCAAAAGCCAGCTTTAGCAGTAATGGATTAAAAAAAAAAAAGAATAACTATACTGAATTTGTTTTTCACTCATTTGAAATGAATGAAAAACATCTTCATTCAACTTCTGTTTGGTTTAAGGGCCTGGTTAATATCTGTCGATTACAACCTGATGCATAGAACATAACAATATGAATCTTAGTACCATAACTTCGCATCGAGTTTCACTGAAGGCTTTAAAGCAAATTTGACTTTTTCTCCTCATCCCTTATGATAATTCACAAGTTCAGAAGAAACAGAGTAAACAGAAATACATCAAGGAGGATTTAAACTCCCAGTGTACACAGACATGTATACAACCAACCAGATGATATCATTTTGCATGGTTGACCAGCTCGCCCATTCATACATTACCACTCATTAGAAACACATGTTAGATATGTCAGTGTGTGTTCGTATGCAGCGAGCAGTCTCGGAAGGTGTCACGCTTCTGAAAACATTTCCGGCTTCATCTAATTCCGCTCTTGCATTTAAAGTCAATCTGAATCGCTGAGTACACAGACACATAATGCACAGGACATACGCTGGAGTCAAGCTTCAAAAGAACTTCTCATTGTGTTCCATATAACTTAAACTATTCTGTATGGCGTGCTTCTCAGCATCTTGCTCCAGTTATATTAGGGTTTCATTTAGGTCATAATACAGAAACTCAAATGTGTATTGGATTGACATCCAGATAGAACCAAGATTAGTGGACATTGTTTGCTTAGCTAAAGTTATTTAGAGTAGCAAAACAAGATTTAAGTGACTTTGAGACGGTTCATTTAAATGTCTGTAGGAACAATGACCCACTGTGGAAGTACAAGATTCTGTTTTTGAGCCTATTGTGTATTACAGGGGTGCTCAAGTCCAGTCCTTGAGAGCTACCATCCTGCAAAATTCAGATGCTTTCCTGCTCCAACACGCCTGACTCAAATGAATGGCTCGTTACCAGGTCCTGGTCTGTTGGGGTAAGGATGCTTCTAAAAGTTGCAGGACAGTAGCTCTCGAGGACTGGACTTCAGTACCCCTGGTGTAATATATCAGAAAACATGTGCAATGTTATGGAAATGATAAGAGTGCACACGGAACAGGTGAAGCTGCTTCACCTGTTGGAGAAGCAGCTTCACCTTCTCCAGTTCTTCAACTGGAGAAGGTTCAGAGACTGAGATGAGAAAAGGTAAAGGAGGAGATGGAGAAGGCTGGTTCTGTTCTGACTGCTCTGGAGATTTCTGTACAAACAAGGATTCATCATAAAATGAAAAAAATACTGACAACCCTCAGCATCCTCTTCATCAAACTGTTATAGAAGAGTGTCTTCAGTCAGAAGGTTCTTTAGAGTGGCTGCAATAAAGACCACTACTGTGGACAAGAAGGAGCTACTTCTTCAGCTTTTTCTTTCAGATTAATAAAGTATTTTTGAATTAAATAAAATTTAAATAGAACTGAATGACATGGCAGTCGGCAAAGAAAAAAAAAAGTGGATGATCTCAAATGTACCTGCTCAGTCTAACACATACAATGCAATACAAGACATTTTTATTTAAAAAGAACACACACATGCACCTTTTGTCTGAACACTTTTGACAATTGAGAGCAAAAGCAAGAAAAGGACAAAGAAGAGCAGTTTTGTCCAACTGTCACTTCACTTTTTCAATGAGCTTCAGCAAAAGATGCCCGGTTCTGCAAGCACAGCATGCTAATGTGTGCCAGTGCTGCCAGTAAAGCTGCACATCAGCGAGGCTCTGCCAGTTTCTGCACACATGTTTGTGGGGAAGAGAGAGACAAATGTTTGTACTCCCTGCCTGAACCTCTCAGCATCTTCTTCTTCTCTACTTAATTCTCTGCAGATGATGGTCAGTTTGCAGACACATTCACTCATTCTTGCAGGCTGCCTCAGTTTTTCCATATTATTTTCATCCTCAATATGACATGCAGAAAAAAAGCAGTAATTCTAATTGCATTGCAGTGAATGCAGAGTGGGAGAGCAAATAAGACGTCATTGTTGTAGAAAGACACAATGAATCACTAGTCAAGTTCAGGTTTACTTCACTAATTCAAGAAAAGTCAGAACAATTTGTGACTTTTTTTTTTGCTTTTGCATTAAGTAATTTTTGTTACCTGATCTGGATATTTGTTCCAAAGAAGTCATTATTTAGCATGTGTTAAACTGGGCTATGTTAATTCTAGAACTGTGGTATATATTTTTGTTGGAAAATCAATACAGTTCAAGTTGTAAAAAAAAGTCAGAAATTGTTTCTATGGAAGAAAATGGACACCAACATAATATACAATTCTATTAAAAAACTTTAATGAATTTCATCTTAATTTATCATCTGGAATTACAATATTATAATATACTAGATTATATGTGTAGTTATAGATACATTAAATTAGAATGTGCAAAAAAAATTATATATTTTTATTGTTAAAATTATTTTTATCTGTGGATACTTTCAAAATATTTTTATAAACACTGTGATTCCATGGCAACAATGTAGAGATTACACCTTTTTTTCTAACCGTATTTGCATGTTCTTAAATCACAGAAGAAGAAAAAAGCTGACACATAGTGAATATTCCTGATCTTTCCAGCAACCTTTGCAACCACACTTCGACACACACATACACAAGCACAAGAGGCAGACTGGAAGTTTGGGAGGAATTCCCAAGCGGACATTTCTCACGTTCCTGCAGTGATTGGAAACACACTCCAGTAAAATGGCGGCAGAACATAATTTCCAGGTGAGGAGAGAAAGGCTGTAACCTCTTCCCCTCTTCCTCTAACTACTCCTGCCATGGCACAAACAATATCCTCCTTGATATTATCCACCACCACACACACGCACATATAACCAACACCTGTTGTCACCTGCAGGACGTTAGTCTTTTGCTGGGTACCATCAATACACAATGGCTGCCTCTGTGGGCTAGCAGGAGCAGGTGAGTAGATAGTATCGACGTAAATGCACTGGGGCTTTTCCGTGCGCACACACACATGCACACCCCTACACACACACCTGCTGAGGAAATGAGACTGCTGCAGTACACCTCCACCTGGTCAGCCTTGAGGTGACACCATGAAAGGAAAGAGGCAATGAAACTCTGAGGTCATTTGGAAGCCAGCAGTAGAGAATAGCTCTTTGGCGAAACCATATTTAGTTGGCTGAATGAGCAAAGGAAAAGAAACCTATAGCAAAACTGAAATTTATGCAGAAGACATTTGACAGTGGAAAAATCTGAATCTTATAAATAAAAGGAAAGCATGAGATACTTTTATTAAGTTGAGGATAATTTAGGAATTATAGATCCACTGTGTGTTGCTTGGTAGATAATCTGAGAATTTTTAAATAAGACAGAAAATCTAAAAGTAATAAAGATTTCAGAGGATTTTCTAATGTCCTTACATAGAAACCCATTTACTGGGTACTCACACAGAGCCTGATCTGCTAGCTTTGTTGTTTGCTCATTGAAAGCTCAAGATTGTTGCTAATGAGTGAAATAGCAGACTGCAACCACACACAATTTATTACACCGTCCCTCTGCATCAGGACACCTTCAAAGTGTTGTGTTTTATTGTTCTTGGAAATTTTCCCACATCAGTGGGGAAAGTTCGTTTTGTTGGCACAAAGCTCTTCAGACGAGTGTTTCAGCAACCTCAGCCTGTAGGTTTGTTTCCAGCTGTCCAAATTGCCTACTGGTGTAGAAATGTGTGGTTGAATGGGTGAATGTGACTGTAGTGTAACGTGCACTGAGTGGGCAAAATGATTGAAAAGTGCTGTATGAGTTTATAAAACTACAAAAAGGGCTGAATGTGGCAGAGAGGGACGCACTGTGACCTGTAGGGGGACGGGGTGTGAAGAGCCTCCGCTGAATTTAAAGAGACCATATCTCTTTAAGAGAGGCCATAGCCAGGAATTCAGACCAAAGTATTGTCATTCCACTTTATACAAACCACAACTGAATCATTTAAATGGGAAAATGAAGGAATTAAAAGCTTGATATGTCCACTTTGACCTAACATGGAGGTACTTGGAAAGTAGGTGGAAGGCAAAGTTCCTGCTGAAACCCAGACATAGATGAGGAGGGAGGGATGGAAGGTAAAGATCTGTTAGCAGCTGGTTTTGGCTCCATGCTAATTGTGATACGTGTGGTTTTTCCAGAAAAGGAAATCTCATAAATATGACTTCCAAACAGGAAAAAGCTCCATGTTTTTCTTCATCTAACACATCAGGGAACCTCAGAGCTTGGAGGTTCCCTGATGTGTTAGGGATGTAAAAAGCAGCATATACTGAGAAACACTGGGCAGGATGTGCGTGTGTGTGTGTGAGTGTGTGTGTGTGTGTGGGTGTGTGTGTGTGTGTGAGTAAAGACTGTCTGAACATCTGTGACATGAGTCAGATGCTCAGGGAGCCTTATGCATATGCTGTTGAGTGCATCCTCCTCTTCTGTTCTGCATTCATTTTTTACCACACTTGCCAGCAACGCTCATCCACACCATAATTATCCCTCAGCATGAAACTGTGCCTGCTTGGAAAAGAGAGCGCCTCACCACATCAGATGCGGTGTGATGCATTAGGCGTTTCTGATGCTTAGGTGTAAAAAATCCCATTAGAGCAAACGGGACGTGAGATCGATACCTTACGGGATCCAGAGTGACGGCGTGTGTATGTGTGTGAGTGAACGTCTGAGTGTGGAAGAGCTTTAACACCTCTCAGAGGTGGATTTGTGCGCGACAGCATGGAGACACTGTCAGGGAAGGTTAGTGTCAGAGAGAGAAGGCAAGAGGGAGGCAGAGAGAGGGAGAGCTGGAAAGAAGGGAAGAGAAACGGGAACAGATGGAAGGCAGAGAAAGTGAAAAAGAAAGATGTATCACTCTTGATGACGATCTATTGTGCTTGTCCCAACTGATTTCAGATGGAGTGAGAATTGTTTAGAAAAGTTCCAGACATTTAACTTTGCTCTGAAGACAGGTTCCAATCAACTATGTAAGAACATATTCTCAGTGGAACAGCAGCCATCTGCAGCTCCACCTCCAGCCTCTCTCCACTGTGTAGAAATATCTTCACTCATATCTTCATTCTGCAAACTGGTCAGAAAGGCAGTTGGTCATTTGGGATGGGCACCGATTTTCAAAGCTTTAAATATTATTTCCAACATACAACATTGGGCTGTTCAAACTAAAATTCTTTTTTTCATTTCAACTTGCTGAGTTTGTTTCTGTCAGACTGTAACGCATTGATGCTTCTGCCAGTTAAAAAAAAATAAAAGTCTACTGTTGGAATGTATCAGCGTATTAGTCTATTTCTGTACACTGCTGGAGTAGCTCTGCTATGTTAGCTCTGATTTGTTATTTTTCTGAACTTGTTTATTTGAGGCACTGCTTTTTTGGGCAATTATTCTGTCTGATTTTTTTATAAAGTCAAGGTAGAATGATTTTTTGCTTTTATTTTATTTTGAAAAGGTACAATGCACAATTGTTGCAGCAAGGTGGGTTTTTTATTTCATTTTTTAATTGCTGTTGTTGTTTTCTTAGATTAACATCTCAAAAGCTCAGATGATACCTGAACTATGACCCCAAACCCAGAGGAGTTGAGAAAGCTTCATGGATGCAGAGCAGGACCAGTGAACTGTCAGAGGAGAAGGAAGTTTAAACCATATCTTCCATTGATCATAATGAATTGTGTTTTGTTTTACTTTTATTTTATGTATTTTTATATCAGTATGTACAGCACTTTAGCGTTTTGGCAAAAAAAATTTTTCAAATATGCTTTATAAAATTTTTTTAAGTTGCTTCAGATTTGTAAGGTAGTCTGTCATTGAGAAAAATATGACAAATGATCACATCTGTGTCCTGTAACCACATTTTAACAACATGCAGCTTGCTGTTGTACTGAAATAGTACAGAATAAAATAAAAATAAGAATAATAGCACAACATTTTTTTTTAATTAGTATTTTAGCTAAAAATGCCATTCTCTAATAGTCGTTAGGTCCAACTTTAAAATTCAAAAACAGAAATTCTCTGACCATAAGAAATCAGGACTTATCTCAGTTACATGTTTTGGTATCATTCTGATGGGAGGAATTGATTTTTTCAGACCTGCATGCTCACGCGAGCCTGAACAGCTCAGCCTCCATACTGCTTGTGCCGATGGGAGTGTGTGTGAGGTCAATGTTCAATGAAAGTCATGGTGGACTCTAACAGACGGACGGATGGGCACCTTGGCAATGTGCCTACCACAAATTGAGGTCACAGTAATGAAAAGGTGGCATTAATGGAGACACCTCCCTCCTTTATTGGGGCAAACTACGGCTCTGTAACAAGTGAGCGCAGAGACCGTCAGTCTATAAGGTGTTTCCTCAATCAAACTAAAATGTTCCGGCCGAAACACTAGCTAGACACAAATAGCTTTATTTTCATGTAAAAGTAATTATTCTACAGTATAAAAAAATGATGAACCAAATGGCACAATAAGACACACCAACATATCTTCTCTCACTTTCACTGAAATGAACACACACACACGACAGTGGGTAGAATGCTGGGTGAATGCATGGCAGATGCCTGACACATTGGTGTCCGTTCAGTCAATATAAAGAGCAGCTGCTCAGTCTTGACTGCCCTCTGGCTCTGTTAACACACACACACGCCCACAAACCCCGTCACACGGATGCACGGACACACATGCATTCTCTGTACAGCACTAATGCTGGAGGGCGTTCCATCTCTTGCAGATTAAAAGTGATCCAACACACACACACACACACACACACACACACACACACACACACACACACACACCCACACGCACACACATGCAAAGAGAGATGAGAGCAACACTAAGACCTGATCAGCATCCCTTCATAACAATCCACGTCACACCCTGATCAGGCAGGCATTTCCAGCAACGACGACTACATGAGGCTAAAGCACTCCAACTCAAATAAAATCTCTGAAAGAGATGGCTGTCAGTGTCATTGTTTTTTGTATGGTGCTTTAATGATTTACTTGTGCTCATAAAACTAGCAAATTCAACTTAATGAATTAGCTAAAATCTAGCTTTGATTCATGGGAGCTAATGCCTACTTTCACTCAGTTCAGTTCAAAACAGTCATACTGCACCAAACAGCCTAGTCAATGTCTTGCAGGTACAATAGCTGATGGTTTGGGCTGATGGTTTGACTGGAAGCTGCCCAGGCTGAGCAGCAGGTACTGCAGGCAGCTAGTCAGCATTTAAACATGCAGCAGGAAGAGACAGCAACACACTGAGACATTTTGAAAGGATTTCAATCTTCTCAGATCAAATATATATCAATAACTCATGTCACTCTGTCTCTTTTGCTCCCTGATCAGTCCATTTGCTCTCCGACCATAAACAAACTGACTGCGCCAGGATTCTCTTGGAAGTGGACCTAACCTATTTTTTTTTTCCGCAGATCATAGTCAACAAAGAAGTTGGCTATCCAAGGAAACAAACTCAGCACCAAAGAAGCTCTGACGAGAAAGCAGCTTGAGAAATAAACATTAAACTAATCAGTTGGATGGCCCATTCCCTTTCACAGCAAAGCTTTTCTTTAATTGGTCTTTCAAAATACTTCCATCAGATCATTTTTCCCTCCTTTTCCTGATCCTGATAACAGTTCAGCGTCTCCTGTAGCCTAATTGCTGGTGATGACAAAAACAAAAAGGAGCGCAGATGACTGGCTGTTTTGTCCTGTCACCAGCCAGCAGGTCACCAAGCACACCCTGAGGTGATGGACAGGATGGATGGGGTTTGGGGGGCTGGGAACAGGGTGACAAAGGTGTCTACTGTTGGAGGAGGGGTTCCCAGGAAATGAGGGTATTTGTATTTAAGGAAGAGATCAGATGGCATGGCATCTTCTGGCCTATATGCTCACTGTTGTCAGTGTGACTAGAACAGGACAAAAATACAAGGGCCCTTTATGGGGCTGGAAGGTAATTGTGGGGTATAGGTTACTGGTGTATGCGTGTGGGTGTGTGTTTGTGTGTATCAGTAAAAGAAAAAACGAGATGAATACCTATGCACAGGTGCCTCATCATTTACATGACTGCTCAGGTATGAAGAGAAGGAAAGAAGTAGGAGGCAATGATTCCAGGAAAAATGTGCATTATGGTAAGTGTGTGTGAGAGTGTATGTGTGTTGCAAGGCTTAACAACCATCTATTCTAGTCTTTTTGTGGGACCACTAACGGTTCTACGGTTCTTTTGGCTGCTCTCTCTCTGAGAACAATAAGAGAGGGGAAAGCCCCTTCTCGCCTCAGGGTGGTGCCGTCAGTGGTAAGGAGGTGGTGGGTCACCAGGACAAGGGGGCACTTTGTTACTGATGCTAACAGGTGCAGGCATGCACACACTGATAGAAAAGAATGGCCATAGGATATGACTACTGTTCACTGACTTCTAATTAAGTACAACTTGAAACCCACCGTGCCAGTTCACTGGCAAACCAGCAACATGAATACATTTTAATAACACTTTAATACATATTTTACTGGAAATATGTTGTGAAAATACAATGACTTTGCACAATAAATGAAAATAAATGAAAATAATCAGCTCCTTTAGACATACATTTAGTGATATAATGTTTTCCAACTAAAACATATTACACTAGACTACTGTAGAACTTAAAAACCTAAAGGTCTACAATGTCTATCAGTAACTTCACACCATTTCTATTTAATGCAATTTAAAAGAGATAGAAGCAACCGGATGCAGCTAATCACATGTGATCTTTATCAAGTGTGACAACTTCTTGAAAATCTTCACAGGATTGCACAACCTAGCTTAGCAATTTCACTCCAAGATCAACAGTGGGATACACACCAAAAGCTTCAACTAAGGCTCCACAGGCTTCAATATGTCAAATGCTAAAGTTCATGACAAGGAAATTACAAAGAGTCTGAACAAATACGCCTTGTTTCGAAGGGTTGCAAGAAGCCAATTCTCTCTAAGCAGCAGCACTGTTTAGTTTCTACTCCTCAGAACAATGACAGCAAAGTAGAGATGTTTGCAGAAATTAAAGCACAGTTTGTCAGTAGTTAAGCATGGAAATGGAGGAGTGGTGATCTGGGCTTATGTTTGCAGATGATCTAAACACCTTACGGTCATCTAGTCTGCCCTGAACACCTTGGGAATCCCATCGTACTGTTAATGGGAGACCATCTGGAAAGCCTGTGCTGGGCTGAAATGGAGTCATCACCATGGCAATGATTCCGAACACAGTCAGAATTAACTTGCAATGACCAGATAATGACCAGGTAAAGAGTTGTGCAAAGACAAATATCTGCAAATTTCAATGAAATTACCACCCCCCCCCCCCCAAAAAAAAATCCACATTGGAAACAGGAAGGTGGATCCCACTTACTCAGCAATGGACGATTTACCTATTTTTCTGTGGAACATAACTCCAATTATGAACAGGAAACCCAAATATTCACCTGTTGTTTTGCAGTAAAACTAAATATTGCCTTCCATGATACTCTCAGGGTCCTAACATTAAGACAGTGCTGAACATAGAATTTTTTCAGTGTAACAATATATCATCACATGGTCTGTGTGAATGAGAAGTTGATGCCGGCAGCTGACACTGAGGAACTCAAGCACAGTGCTGGGAAGTGAGCAGTGATGTGGGGGGATGAAGCTAATGGCTGTTAGCTGCTGATCACACACCGATCAGCTGACTGGTTCACAGGATGTTGCTAATGGACTGACACTCACTAGACCCGTTACTCCAGGGAGAAGATACAGCATGAGCATACGTGTGTCTACATATGCAGAGGACATTCACAACATACCTGCATTAGCTTCTTAAGTGGAGCAATTTTTACTCTATCTATTCAGTTAATACTGTCAATACTGTTTATGTAGAATTTCTAACATTTAGATTAAAAACTAGATCTATTTTGCTTAGTGAAGCGTGTATTTATAATATGATGAGTTAAAACCTGATGAGCAAACACGCATGCACAACCCAACCCAGCACTGAGGTCTCTGAAGTGTCCTGAGAGTTGTGAGATAAGCTGGCTTCATCTCGCCCCGCCTGCTCTGCTCTGATGCCAGCTAACACACTATCACTGATTTAACCACACAGATAACTCACACACACACTCACACACACTTGCAGATGGAGCCAAACAGCAAGGAAGAAACGCAATGACAAAGAAACACTGAAAGTGCAAAACAACAACAACAAAAACAATAACAAAATGGCTGACGCTTCAGACGGGGGATTTCATGTTGTCAAGGCCGGGGTGTCTTACAGAGTCAAAACACAACAGCAGCAGTGTGAAGGTGGGATTTAAATGTGCGTGCGTACACACAAGTAGAGGAATAAGATTAAATACTCTTTCATTCAGTCTTGCTGTGTTATCTCTCCTTCGGGTCTGTCTCCTTTTCTTTCCATCCTTGATACGAACAGCCAGGCCATAGAATGTCCCTGTGTAGTCTAGCTTTGATTGAAGTTGCCTCTAAACACGCACAGACACACAATCACACACCCCACAGCAAGACTTAGTGGCTAGAGATGGTGGGCATAGATAGCAGCTTTACACTGATCCAGTTTATTGCGGCCAGGGGAAGGTAACACTGTGGCATTGATGATCCTCCTGCACACTACATAAGGAAAGAAATGCTGAGTCAAAAAAAGTCAGGACTGGAAGCTCTGCACAGCTCAGTCAGGGTGAGTGTGTGTGTGTGTCCCATGCAGACGGCATCCCGTCACCTCGGGGAAGGCAGAGATAAGCATAGTGTATGGGCTGAGATAAGATGGGAGCAGACACTGGGGAGACTGACTGACTGTAAGTGAGTCACTGTGAGGAGGACAGCAGGGTTGTAGCTTCTCACACAAACAAACCAGAGTCTGCCAGAGACTTTGAAATCTCCAAATGTGCTTAACATACATGACTGTGTGGACATGCCAGTGTATTCTGAAGCAGAGAACAGGTTCTTATTGTAGGGAGTAATATTTTAAACCAGTTGTGAAATGCTACATAAAACACTCCTGAAAGTGACTTACTAAGTAACAGAACAGATCTGAATACTACATCATCACTGTGATCCAGATAGATTTGGGTTGTATTTAATTGGATCTAAATCTGACTATAAGGCTGGATGGTGAAGTAGTAAACTGGATTGGTATGAATTCAATTTCGACCAAATTGGATTCAATCTAACTGTATGGTGCCCTGTGTGTGCCTTGAGACGACGTGAATTGTCACTAAATGAATAAACTACACACACACTGCTGTTTATAAATCTGCGGAGAAGCTGTGTTGCTGAGAATCATTTAGTAAAGAGGACTAGCTGATTAAAAGTTTAATCCCAGACCTCGCTACCTTTAAACATTGGATATACCTGAGAACAGGACATATTGATCTCCATCCATTAGATGTAATGTGTAATTTCTTTCAAATTTCAACTTTTTGTCTAAATATAGACATATTTAAAAAAAAAAAAACACAACTGATGTTTTCACCCATATTTAAGTAAATTGTATTTAGTTTTTGGGTTAAGGGGCAGCACCATATATCATATTTCTGTAACTCAGACTGTAATATTGATACAAACACATCATTCTGCTGATGTTCAGACACTTTTTTAATGTTTTTATTTAGAGTAAATGTGTACATGGCTACATGTGTAGGTTTAGAATGTGTAAATATGACTTTTTTTAAGAAAATGTTTTCACTTCCTTTCAAAGTTGGCGTCTTAGCGCTGTCACTCAACTTTGTGTATGCGCTGCTCACAGTGTATCCTTTTCTCTCTGCTATGCAATGCAAAGCATACAAGTCTGAGCAAGGTCAATAGTGACGGTGGATAAACAGTTTTCCTTTAGTGGTAACTTGTTTCTCTGCCATTAACACTATCAGCAGCATGTACACAAGGTTTATTGACAGCGCTAAGATCCTCCTCCTGGCTCTGACTGGTTACCTACAAGGTTTAATTAATTAACCTACATGTATTAAATAAATATTCATATATTTATTCATGAACTGTCATTTTATTGTATTTTTCTTAATAAACTAATGCATTTTTAAAGGGTAGGTTTGGTTTGGAGGTATTAAACACATTTTGTAAGGGTAAAAATGTCTCTATTGACAAATAGACTGCTGATTCTGATCAAAGCAAACAGGCTCCATACTGTCCTGTACTAGTAAATTAACTTTGATGAGTTGACATGATACTAAAGTCATAAATAGAACCAAATGGTAATGGAGTTGAACAACATTTCTCCACAGACTGTAACACTGCAGTTAGCATCACCTAAACACACACAGTGTGCTGAGGCGAAAGTTTAGCAATGTGCTCAAAGATATTCTAAAGCTAATAAAGAGCTGAATATGAGTGATCCACTCTTAATGAACTCGAATTAGCCAGTATGTGATTGGAAGAGCTGGAGCTGGAACAAGCATTAGTGCAAACTGCTGCCGGTATGCCACACACAGGCAGCTTCTTCAAGGGGTGAGACAAAAGAGATGTGTGGTGTGATAAGAGACGGCGCCATGGCAGAGGCAGGACACAACACAGAAGCCTCCCTTCACACAGTCTCACACACATTTACACACACGCACACACGCGCGCACAGCGATACGCATCACCTCCATCCCTCGGCCTGCCTCTGTCACTGACTGGAGACAGAAAATCCACAGATATGATTCTCAGAGGATGTAATGAGGCACATGGAGGTGAAAGAATAACAGTAAAGCTGGCTTAGGATCTGGAAGGGCCACAGTGACAGGTGGCTGTGGCAAAAAGGTCTTCTCCTTCTCAAAAGCTCACATCTAGCATTTCCAGTGAGGCCTTAAATCTGCTGTCATCAGTCTTCTGAGAAGATTCTGATCTCAAAGAAATCTGCCACAAACACTTCCAACTTTTGAAAGACAGGCAGTGGTGCAGGACAAAAGACACTATCTGACGTCCAACTATTTGTGACACACCTATTTGTGACACAGGCTCTCAGTATTTTTGACACCTGGGGGAAGAAACCAGTAGTAGCTCTGTGTCAGCATGAGGCCAAATCAGATGAAAGAAGCATCTGTGACAAGACAGCAGATAAAAGCACAGACGCCACAGGCACTCCTCTGTTGCCCTGACACGCCAGACAATGGGTTACAATGTCACGCAATAGGTGATAACTCCTTTGCCACTAAATAGTGATCATTGTGCATACACATGAAGCACACACTCTGTCAAGTTAAGCATTATATTTTGGGAGCAGAAGGGAGATCTTGATCATCTTCCGATTAGACTGCATTTATGTTTTAACTCAAAGCTTCTTTTTGCAGTAATGACAAGAGTAAAAGTAATGACAGAGTAAAAAAAAAACCCATCTCAATTAAAATACAAAATGGCAATATGAGAGAAGGTGTGAAACTCAAAAGCTAATAATAAAGTAAACTAAATACAGGAACTAAAACATGGCTGATGTTTGTCTGGTACTTGTACTGTCTGCTGACACAGATTCTGGCCTTCAAGTAAATTTTGTTCATAACTCTGGCATGACGGGATATAAGTAGGAAAATATTAGCTTGTATTCCTCACTGTGGGTGATACAATCTCAAAAGAAGGTTTTGGTGTTTGCAAAACAAGAGTTGGCTCAATTCAGAGGAATCGTCTGGTTCTTCTAAAGGAATAAGACCTTCAGAATCAGAGAGGCATTTAAACATGAAGTCAGAGGAAATACAAAAGCTTTAAGATGACACTGTATTATCTATGGAGGCATGTTGGCTTTCATTCTGCTGCTACACCCGGCAGGTATCTGCTCACTTTGTTTCTTCCACAATTCACAGAAGCTATGGTTGTTTTAGACTTGACTGGTTCTGGTCAAAGAGGGGTTGTTTGAGAGCCTGCCTTGGATTTGACTTGTCCAACTGATTAAGGCAGGAACTGACCAGGAGCTGACTTCAGTAGATACCATGGAGGTTGTGCAAACTACAACAAAGTTGCTCTGCTTTGTTGCTTTCACCTTCTACCTGTCATCAACCATGTCAAACAATTGTGAGATAAGAGATAAGAGTCTGCATTCTGCAGGGAATACCCATAGAGACTCGTGTTTGCAGTTAGTAATGCTAAGTGAACTAATCGCTAATTCAAGAGGTTAACTTCAACCACTAATAATTTTGCTTTTGCTTTAAACAATTAAAAACCAGTTTTTCAGTAAACTGTACCGATGCATGGTGTGATATCATGTTGGATTTTAATATACATATTTATTGAACAAACATGGAATCAGGGCTGGACAAATTATTCAGCCCTGAACAGTTCTTAAAAAGAAATCAGAATGGAAATATATCACAAAATTCAGATTACTGTAGCCTATATTTTCTTTTTTTATAAGAATATCCATTGCTCCATACGAGTAGTCATTTTCTGTCGAGTGTTGCATAATAGTATGACTTCAATGTCTTTTTAGCTTTCAGTATAGACCCGTTGCACGTTGTTTACATCTGTAATTTTCCGCATGCGCACAATGGTGGAGAGCAAGAAGACTATTCTTTTACATGCCATCCATAGCGGCGCTGCCGCGGGAGAACAGTTCCTTTGATGAAATGAAACCTGGAGATGTAAGTATTATTAATTTGGTACAGTGCGCCACAGCAAAGGAAAAATAATGCAGAAAAAATGTTGAACTCAAAATCACTCGTGTTCTGTTTTCTCACTCTATGTGTTGGCTAAGCTACACAGACTTGTTGCTATAGCAACTGACTGACAACCATGCCACTAAACATAAACACCAGAAAACACGGAAACATTTCCCACACAAACAACAGAACATTCAGTCCGTTAGATTATTATGTTTTTAGACTTGGTATTTATTTTGCAATTATTAATAAGGAATCACTGCGTGAAATGATCTAATTTAAACACCTGCTCAACTGATGACGTATCAGAGAGTTGGTGTAGGTCGCCTTTTTTTTTCAACTGCAGGAAACACATTGAATTTAACATCACAGCTACATGTTAAGGTTGTCAAAGTCAGGCTAAAATAACTGACCTACAGCCTGTCCGGCTACTTTTTAAAAAAATTAAAACATTTCCTGTCCTTGTTATGTAATAGTTGTAGTGTTGATAACTAATCGCAAAGCACAGCCTCTCTTTTACTTTTGTATGTACAATTATATATAACATTTCCCTGAGTTTCTATCTATCTATCTATCTATCTATCTATCTATCTATCTATCTATCTATCTATCTATCTATCTATCTATCTATCTATCTATCTATCTATCTATCTATCTATCTATCTATCTAATGCATACATACATTTAAGATTTAGCGTGTTAACAATTTGACAGCTAAATCTAACAGTAGTCATCGTCACCAGCAGTTTTTTGCCCTCCAGCAGGAAGCTGGGGGCGGGGTCTTGCGTGTGTGACATCATGCTGCAACGGGTCTGTAGAGCTATAATGACATTTGCTGTGTAGTTGATTGACATATATAATACAGATACTTTGCATGTTGTCCAAATGTTGACATTTAACTTAGAAAATACTTTACTAATCAATTTCCTGTATATACAAATGGGGCGTGTCCCACGTTTGGAGGCTTTAGACCCGCGGACGTCGCGGGTTCGACTCCCGGTCCCGACGACCTTTGCCGCATGTCCTCCTTAAAAAATGGCGCCAGCTCAGCTGGCTGCCTGCAGACGCAGCTCCTGTCGTGTGTGTGTTAATCTGTGTATAAAAAATTCTTGCTGTAACTGCGAAATAATTTCCCTGCTGGGATGAATAAAGTAATTCTAAAATTCTAAAAAAAAATATGTAAAACAGTGAGTAAGAAAGGAATTATGTCATGAGATTTGAATTATTTTGGCTCCTTAAATCTAAAGATTTCCAAGTCACGTCAGAAATTGGTCATCTAAAAAGTTTTATGATCAGCTTAGGTAAATAGCAAGCAGTATGTTCACAATGACAAAATTTATCTTTGAAGGAGTCACAGACAGGTCGATCTATCAAGTGCTGTGGAGCTTATTGGATGGAAGTGATACTAAAGGAGGAAAGATTTTCCTCATCTATACCTACAATCAGTAGGTATGATTTTAGTGGTGAATCAGATAGTTTTTATGTTCTGATTTAGGACATAATATGTAAACAGGCTTAACAATAGGCTTATGGAAAACTAAGACCCCATAAAGAGAATCAGTGCATTCTTCCAAGCAGCTGATTTACACCAACTCTTTCATGTGTGTGAAGACGAGAAAAAGTATTGATGCAAAAACTTGTTGATTACTACAAATTGATAAGAAACTTTACATTTGAATGTACCTATTTAGCTTTGTATATACAATGTTGCCTCTGGACAGATTCCAAAAAATTGTGTAGCATGATCAATTATTATGAGGCTCGTGTTGATTAAAATGTGTTCATTTTCACCAGACAAAGTCTGCAGTCTCAATCTTTCATCACAACAACTCTGACAGGATCTACTGTCTGATGTGAGCAACGGTGTGAAACAAAATGAAGGTGATACAAGAAGTAAGCCTAGATGGAACCAACCACAGTAAACCAGGAAGGAGCGGAACCAAACTGAAAAACAAATGATGGACCCCGGACCAGAAAAGACAGGAAGCCTCCTACCTGAGCCGGCATCCATGATGTTGGTTTGTCCTCTGCGGTCGGTCAGCAGCCGAGATGAACCGGGCATGCTGACTGGCTCGGAGCGTACTGGCTGGATTCTGAACAAAAACATTCATAGCATTACACATACAACATGTCTGACATTCAGCTGCTCATTTTCATACAGATGTGTTTAAAGCATTATTCTTTAGTTTGAGATGAGTTTCTTCTTCAAGCTCAAGTGCTATGATGTGAAATTAAAATGCTTCTCCTGAATTATCTTTTTTTTAATCTTTGAAATATTACTGGTGTAGCTCTTTGGTGCAGAGCTTTGATTTTTGTGTTTTTATGATGTCAAGCACTTCAAACTTTGAACACTTTGTTGTTGAAATTAAATAAACTTGATTGTTTGCTTGATTAAACAATGTTAATTAATTGATTAATCAACATATGTTAATTACTGATGAAGTTTGTCCTCATTAGAGGTGTAATGCTACATCCTGTGATATTAAAACATTACAATATTAGATGACGTCTGTTACCCAGTTGGTGTTAGCATACGACTTCATCTGGAGCAGAAAGATGATTTATTATTTTATCATTACACGCCCTGGATCATGAGATCAGTGTTGAAAGCTTGACTTCATTCTTCCAGCTTTATTGGAGACAATTATTATCATTCAGTCAAGTTTTTTATTTTATAGCACATTTCAGCAACAAGGCAGTTCAAAGTGCTTTACATCATAAAAACACAAAAATAAAACCTCATTATAAAAACAACATACAGTCACCAACTGAGAAACCAGAACCAGACATTCTATTTTGTTGAGTGGCATCATCAAAATCATCAATACACATCATTTATGTTGGTAAATGTTTCATTTATTATTGTTTAAAAGCAGCTCTTGATCAAGGAACTCAGTTGAAGAATTAAATGAAGTAGTTTTTGTTGCCTTCTGTTTTTTCACAGATTAGACTAAATGTCTGTCTGACCATTCTTGAAGATTTCTCTTGTTCTCAAAATTAACAATTTTTGAATAATTTTCAGCAGTGGCATATCTAGCAGAACTAAAGTTAGTGATCAGCAGTTTCACTTCAGCTCCACAGTAAAGGATTTTTCACTAATTGAGACTGTTTTTGATCATCTGCAGTTCAAACTGAAGTACCTGGAATGGTCCAACTTCTACTGATTAATTCTACATTAGACAAAGATTATTTATAACCCACTTAAAGATTTAAGAAACCTTTAAATAAGATGCAAAAATGTAATAGAAAATGCATTTTAATCCTGTTTTACCATTAGAACTGTGTTCGATCAAGACAAGCATGAGAACTGGTCCTATCTGGACTAAAATGTTCCACACAGATTACAGTGTCCTTCTGAAACCTTCAATGTATTTGTGAAAACCAAAAGAAATGAGGGATTTTTATCTTCTGCTAAAATACTGTTGTTTCTAACCCATCGGGTTAGAAACAACATCGTTTCATGTTGTGTTGTGAGCAATTTCTACCATTACACCTTTACAAAACATGCTCAGTGGTTTTAATATACCGAAGACTGCGTAGATCCAGGTCATCTGTGTCAAAGTCCAAAAGAGGCTGCTGTACATCGGAGGGGCCGTGGGACTGGAGCACTGAGGATGATGAGGAGATGACTGTGGTCTGACCTGATGGGTGAATCGTCTTGAACTGGAACTGGGGGCCCATCCACAGGCGACGGTGGGGGCCAGTATGGGTCACTATCTCCACCTGTGAATATCAGAGAGGTGACATCATAATGTTTACATCACCCTTTGCTGCACAGCACACTGGCCAGAACTGCTGAGAAACTGTGGATTGTCCTTTAAAAATTCTCAGTGCAACTAAGAGCAAACTCCATTAGGGCTGAAATAATTAATCAGATTTATTGTGATATATTGATTGCTTAAATAATTGTTAACTAATTTAGTAATTGAATAATCATTAATTGGAATATGTAGGCTCTAAAAATACAATGTGATGAAGAACAACACACTATTGAGCATTATTTCAGCCAAAATTGTTCAAACAATATATACCTTTTTTATTTGAGAGCAAAAAAGCCTGTCTGTAAATATGTTCAACCCACACAAATCAATCAATCAATCAATCAATCAATCAATCAATCAATCAATCAATCAATCAATCATAAGTCAAGAAGAAAGGCCTGAACTTTTCATATGTTGATCTTAGAAGGATTGTTTGTAGTTGCAGGTGAATGCAACTACAAATGATTAACAGTTCAGTAAAGGAAGGCTGTTATTGCTTATAGACAATAATGTTTATTTACTTTTTTTTAAAGAATGTAGTTGTTTGTTAATTTTTAGTGACTTTCCAAATATCATATAAATAAAATGTTGTATAAAACAAATTGGTAAATAAAGTGGTTTAATGAAAAATCTGCAAAATATGCCAATTTTCTTTTCTGTCTTTTCCAACTGTCAAAATAATAAGAGTAACTGGTTACTAAAATAACTATTAGTTGCAGCCCTAAACTCTATGTTTAATAAAACTAAAAACTATTGCATCTATTTAATAGCACATTATCCTCTTTGCCATTTGTCATGCTTTAAAATGCTTTGTCCTAAGTATTAATATTTAAAACTTTAAAACTAAAATTACGATCAAATCCTATAAAACAAAGCAGCCAACAGAAGCTTCCAGAGCCGATCGTCTTCCTGGGTTTTAGACTTTCTAGGCAGTCTAATTTTGTGCTTCAATACTGAGAAAATACCTCATAGTCTGACACACAGTGTCCCTGAAAAACACTGTTTTTATAAAGAGAATCAAATGCATAAGTCATTCAAAGCATACATTAACCACAGCATTATGATGACGTGCCTAACAGTGATCTGGGCAGGCCTAAACATGGAAACACCTTGAAGGAGAGCTGTGGTATCTGCCATCAAGCTGCACCTTTCTAACATAACAAACATCTGCAGTAATTTAAGCTACAATTGGATTTCTTCCCCTTTAAGCACATTTTGTTTGCTATGTATTTCAGTGACCTAGACCACTTGGGACCCTGTCACTGATTCACTACTGTTCTTTTCTTGGTCGATCCAACAAGTGCTGCAGTTTTAGAGATGATCTTGCCCCTTTGTCTTGCCAATGCTATCCATCTCATGTCTTAACTCTCATTCCTGGTTACAATCAGAACAATGTTCACTTTCTGCCTAATTTATTTCACCCACTAACATAATTTTTTGCTTAATGCAGGCTCTAGAGGACGTTACAATAAAGTAAAAATGATACTTTACACATTTAGACATTGTTTGGCACTTAAATCCAACGCTGAAGCAATTTGGATCCATAAAATTCTTGTGTTCATGGCGAAAGCTTGAACAAGCTTGAGCGTTTCCAGGACAGAAGGATATTTCTTTAAGTGGATATTATGAATTATGTGTAACTTTATCTGTCAATTTTCACGATGTTGTGGCTTAACAGTATGTATTCAACATGCTGTTCATGGAAATGAGTCACTGGCCTAAAACTGTGTTTTGTTAAACAGAACACATTCAAACTTCAGTCGTTGTAATGTGCTGTATGTCTACCCCTCCCCATCGCATTAGAATTGACAGATAATAAATAACGACCCCTGATGGACTCTGTCAGGACAGAAGGTTTTGTTGTCTACTGACAGCCAACTTAAGAGCAACTGACAATGATGGGCAGGAAAAGGCTCCACACAGCAGCCTGTTGAGGCACTCACACTGAGGGTCACAAACCTCACATTCCATTAGGGGACGGCTGATCAATCCTAAATCCCAACCAAATGCGGAAATGCCCACCGATAATCTAATGAAGACCACTGATATGATGTAATGAAATGAAACAGTACTTAGCTTACTTTGTACGTGTATTTAGTATTGCTCAATCCACAAAGCCGTTGTGTCTGCTAACTTCAAGTCTGTCCAGATATTCTCGAGGGACAGGAGCACAGCTAGTTTACTCTGTTCATCCTTAATTCACCGACAGTCTCTAAGCATCCACAAAAGGTTTTAACAAGTAACCCTGAAAACATGCAAGGGTAAAAAGACTTGTACCATGATATCTTCCACCACTGATGCATGCAGGCCTACAGCTACTCTGACAGGAAGTTGCTCAAATACAGGCTAGAGCAATGGATAGTTCTGCTCCTGGCAAACTATCATAGCAGATATAAACCAGAGTCTACGCAAGCTAAGTGGCTTGCATTTTAGCCAATCAATTATGCATGCATTGGAATTATTGATGGTGAAAATGTAGTGGGTTACCTGCCGACATGAGCGACAAGGCCTGTGAGAGTTAACCAAGCTGAAAAGACCAGGGTGAATGTGCCAGATTTCTCAGGCCTTTGGGAAAAAATTGGGAACTGGTTGATGTATTCTTTAGGATTTTTGGAACTACTCTGAATACAATATTAGGAAGAACATTTAAACATTTAATTAAAACATATTAAGGTAAAAATAAATGATGCTGAATACATCTTCCTACAAGATTTTCACTGAAATAGCTTTAAAGTTTAGTATGAAGTTGTATAAAGTTAAAATGAAAAGTAAGGCATGTTGTTTTACATGCAGTATAAAGTTCTTCCTTTAAAATCTAAGGAGCACCATGTAGCTCGAATTCTTCAAGTTCCTCATCCTCAGCGGGAGAAGGAACAGATAGTGTATGTCCCTGACAGCTAAATACAGGAGAACCATGTTGTACCTGACATGTTACTTTGTGGGAAGAGATGGAGCTGTCTGCTAGTTCAACCCTTACTGGGTGAGGCAAAAACCTTACCTGAGAGAGCCATTCTTCATCGTCTTGACCACTGTGGTCTGATGCCAAGCTGTCGGATGACTCATGACGTGTGATTGGACCTGGGCTGCTGGGAGGAATTCCTGAAGAAGAAGAAGAAGAAGAAGAGAAAATAAAACATGCATAAACAGGTGAAAAAAACATGTTTCCTTTTAGCGCTACCTTTTGACATAAGTTGCTGGGGTTGAGGTGTTAGTACAGATAAATTATTAAATATTATCATATTCACAATAGTATTTCAATTCAACCTGGGGAGAAGTACTGGGGAGGGATGTGAAAAAATGTATGATCCAAGTGGGAGCATGATAGAAAATAACTGAGAAACACTGCCTTATAGCCATATTAACATTAAGAAAAACAAAACATTTTGACTGATTTCTGGCATCTTAATGATCCAAAGCACAATCAGTCATTGCAAAATGCTTTGCAGAAGCAAAACTGTGTGTGGCACACTGTGCAACATCAGTTGTTGTAGGACAGTTCAGGTTATTTGTAGGTTATTGTTTAGTGGTCAAGTGCAATACAATTCACTTCGAACACTTCTTATCTTCTTAGAAACTGTAGTTTGCACAGATGCAAAGTGAACATTTAACTCCATCATAGTACAGTGATATTATCAGCTCAGGCAAAGCTGTAGGAGTTCACTTAAAGTGACTATATCAGTCTTATTAACAGACTGAATGCTAAAAAAAACAGCCACATTGGGCTTGGAATCATTAGCTATGTTTCCATTCAATCACCAGGCAAATTTGGACCAAAAGCATGACTATTGTGCTAACCGCTCTCCAGTAGTTTGTGCTATGAAGGACTGGAGACCTGCCCAGGGCGTATTCTGCCTCTCACCCAATAACTGCTGGAGACAGGCACCAACCCTACCATAGCGGTGGATTCAGCTGATGCATGGATGGACTACATGTATCAAAAGTAAGAAGTTTCAATGTTTTTTGATAAATAGACCCATAAGTCACCATAATGTGTGTGATGCATTTTGTTGTCACATATGCTTCAATGAGACTTGGGCATAATCTCATTATGACTTAATTTTCAGTTGGATTAAAAACTATTTCCTCCATCAGTGAGCTGAAGCACATTTGATCCAAATCGAAATCAGCAGGTCAGCACAAATAAAAGAAACAGAGATCAGTTTGGGCATCCACGATGCCAGATTGTTGAAGCTCTACATCCTAATATAATCTATAAATTATGCTGCTTCTCCGTCCCACTTTAAATTATTAGCAAACAAAAGCCTTTGAAATGTGAAATTATTAATTATTTTATAATCTTTCAGTTTGCATGAGAAACATTTTAATGCATGTAATAAAGGTCACATTTCTCTGGGCTGATTTATAGATTTATTTATAGATTGACATATTTCCATATGCATGCTTGTTATTTTATTGACTTTAATTAATTAATTAATCTATATTTAAATTAGAACATCAGATTTATACATGTATATATTTTTTATACATTTTATATCACTCATTATTTGTATTTACTAATATTTAACACCTTAAATGAGTAGCTTGTCACCTAATAAAGTATATTCTATTCAAAACAAGATGACGCTCCAAAAACAGCTATTCTTTAAATTCAACATAATCAATAAAATCAATAAAAAAAAAGTCATGAAGTAGATTTTAGATTAAAAAAAGAAGAAATGTATAACAAACCACTTTTATTTATTGAACACCCATCAGGTTTAGAAGGAAAAGGCTGTCAAGCAAGTTATAAACTTACAGTGTTATTAGAGCTTGATATATAGAGTCAGTACACACACCTAAGACTGATGGGTTTCTTAGATAAACTACCATTGAAATCACATGGCTGACTGCATGAGAGCTAATGTTTGGGCTGCGAGTCAAAAGAAAAGGAAAAAGCACAATTCTTTGTTTGTTTTCATCTCCAACAGGCATATGACTGTGTGTGTAAAAAGGCAAATGTACAGTAAAGTGTGAAAAGGTGAAGCAGAGAGAGTGACAGAGAGACCCAGAGACAGATGGGGCTCCTGCAGGCTTGAATAAGCAGGCGTGGAGAATGAGCTCTAATGTGTGGAATCAGTCGTCTCTCCATCTCCCACCACAGGGATGGGGTTTGTTTAACACAAGAATGGCTAATATACTTGTCAAGTCCACATCTGGAGCACAGGAGGCACCCCTGTCTTTTCCCTCACACATGTGCCAGGTGGTCACACATACCCCTAATGGAGGCTGTACGGTGTTTGACACCTCTGCAGTGAATGTCACATCATCGCTGATTCACACATCAGCCCAACACACTCACACATGTCCCGATGGAATTAAAAGGTCTGGCCTCATTCGCTGTGTGAATAATTGAAAAAAGAACTGTGTAGCTACTCAACAGTGAAAGTGGTGCCGCTTGATCCTTTTACAGACAAAGAAAGAGATAAAAGACTTGTCTAATGTGATGGCAAGAACAAATGCAGAAATACTATTCTAGGAAATGAAATGGGTTGACTGAAGCCCTGAAAGGGGAAGTACTATGTGTATTTCAGGCATATTGTGCCATTTTGTAGCACAATCAAGTAACTATCTTCAGTTGTTATAAAAATTCTGGATAAGTTACACATGAATTAAAAGAAATGTAACTTTGCAATTGAACTCTTTGCAAATGGACCTATGTCTCTGTAAGAAGTTCCTGATCTTTCCGACACTTCGCCTTCAGCACGTCATCATAACAACGATCCACCATTGAGCCTTTAACAACATTTTTAACCAGACAGTGCCTATAATAAGCTCAGGAAACTCGCAGCTCCACCAGATGTTTGCTAATTGCTGCTGCAGCTAGTCTGGAGGAGCTGATGGGGATGGGTGCTCTGTGAGGCGGAAGCTTAGATAGAGACTGCAGCTCTGAGGAGGAGCTTTGTGGAGAAGTCAGCGCCTGGTGAGACCAAGCATATCTGCCATCAGAATGGCTACAAGGAGAGAGAAAAGGATTCCTCAAACATGCATAAAAAAAATCAAAGCAACACTCCAAGTATGTTTTTGATGAGAGATTGATACTATAACATGATGTAAAGCTCAAAAATGTTGATATATTTTCAAGTGGCAGTATTTTGTAAAGTCTATAAAATGTGAAAAGTGTTCATGGATAGATAAGACAATAAAAACAAGAAGAAAAGTTACATAGACAGAGTAGATCAATATATGTCCCAGAACTGTTATAAAAAATGTAGTAAAGACTAGCTGTGGAGGTTCCTCCATCTGTTCCCCAGTGCTAGTATTTATTTAAATGTTTTCACATAATATATTTAGAATTTTTCACACAATATGTTTATAATTTCACTCTTTTTGTGGTGGTTATTGCATTAGGTTGTATACTATTATGGATGCACACATTTAGTAAACAGCTTTTGTTTATTTGGATCGTTAACTATTTTGTTTTGCTGTGTTTGAAGGACTGGCTGAGGGAGAGGACTGGTTGAAAGGCAAACCAGGAAGTGGAACAAACCATCAGGCTGATGGAAGCAGGGGACTTGATGTTGAAGAATCTGCCTCTCTCTACTAATAGCAATAACTGCTAAAACATTTTTGGAGTTATTTTGTTTTGTTTTTACAGTTGTGTTGTAATCAAAATGTTTTGGTTTGAATTAGTTATTTATGTTTATGCATTGTTTGTCTTTGTCTTCTCTCCCACCCCTCCTTGTTTGTGTAGGCCAGCCTTTGTGTATAAATTCATGTGTTCATTGTGTGAGGTCAGTTTTGGTTTGTTATCCTGAGTTAGGTATGCCTTAGTTGATTATTTATTTTTGGCCCATTTTGCTATATTTTCTAGATTTGTTTTTAAGATTTTTTTTGAAAAATAAATAGAAAATATTTTTTATATATGCCTTTGTGCCTTACTGGTCGGACTGTAACACTAGTATACTTATTATTTACTTTATATTGGTTCACACAAAAACAAACCTAACTCCCACTGAAGCAATTATTAATATCAGTAGGAGTCAGTAATCAAATCATCTGATCATTAATCACCATTTATAACTGCCTGCCAGTCCTCGCTCTTCAATTCAACTGAGTTTAATTACCTAGCACCTTGTCACAACACGTCTCAAGCCACTTTACAGTAAAAAAGTGAATTTAATCACACAGACAGACTCCAAGTGAAGTGCATACATTCTACAATAATGTAGAATAGGTTACATCTTTAGTTTCTTTTTTAAAAATAGTAAAAAAAAAAAAATATGTAAGAAAACACAGCAGATTGCATCAAGTTATTGACTTGCAGTATTCACTTTTCATGGAGTATTGAGAGTAGACAGTACCCTGTATTCCCTGTATTCCTCCTACTGAGCATGCACATAGAGACAGTGGTAAGGAAAAATACACTAACAGGACAAAATCTCCAATATGTTAGATTATGAACAGATTTCTTCTTTCCTTTTAAACAGTATCTCAGCAGGCCCTGACTACATCACTGGGAAGTTCCATCACTAAAGATGTGTCTGCATGAGGTTGTAGATAGCGGTGAACCAATAAATTGGCCAGTCGATAGATTGGCCCCAATTTTCTCCGTTTTAGAAGATCGGTGATTGGTCGATACTGACATGTGAAGCTGATTTTATCCACTGATCTTATCAACCTTGGCAAAGATCTAAAATCTCATCTTTGCCATGAGAGAGATCTTTGCGTTCAGTTCTGCCATGAGAGAGTCTGACTGACAGACCTGCTCAGGTCGTATCTGTACATTCACAGTTAACATTAGTCCCCCAACTGATGCCAACTCAGCGACTTTCTTGTTATATTTAGCAACATTTCAGACAAAAAAAATCTGTATTAGCAAAAATTAGAATCGGTAGGTCAGGCTTTTTGAAGATCAATAATTGGTGATCGGCTAGAAAACTTCAATTAGTGCAACCTTAGATGAGATGCAACACAGCAAAACCAGGAACAAATCGCTAGAGCAGAAACGGAAAAAAAGACCCCAAAAAACCATAAATTTCCAAGAAAACAGTGATTTTTGACAAACATACCAGCTGAAGTCATGAAGACACCACCCCATGTTTTATACAGGAAAACTCAGTGTTTGAATTCAACTTGGTCACAGAACAAATCTGAGCCATTTCAGGTTCTGGGGAAAACTTGTTGCTGAAACATACTGCCTTTGTTTGGCTTTTCACAAGCTCCTATTATTGGTTTCGTACTATAAGGTGCACCTTTGACAGGGAAACATCGCTACTTATTGCCACTACAACATTTGAGGAAGACAGACGATGAAACAGAGAATATCCAGAACCATATTAGCACTATGAGAGAAGAGAATTTTCTACATTTGGCATCACATTTAACATATTTCATCCTTCAGAAATTTCTTTAGTGATTAACACAACATACTACAAAAAATAACAACTATATCCTTTTGTGCAGTACCACAATGTCAAAAAATTTATAGATTTTATAAAACACTACAGTTCAAGTAAATTAAAATTCTGTAAACAAATATTTTTTGACTCGTCTTGCCCGAGATGACCAGATTTGATGAATACTTTTGGTGCCAGAGCTCACAGAGTGGTAGGGGCATTGCAGAAAAGAAAAAATAAAGAATATCTAAATCACTATAGGTCATTAATGTAATTATAATTGATGTCATCATCACAATCTTATCAATAATACAAATAATATCAGTGACATATTTTCCTCATTTTTATTTGAAGTATATTTGTAAATGAACATGACACTTTTTCACTGCTTTGGATTTGTGAAGATTGTATCATCTCAACAACTAAAAAACATGGCTGAATGTGACATGTTATCCTTCTAAGTCTCTAATTATATTGCCAGATCTCAATGTTTATTTCTATCTGCAGGATAACTGAAAGTGAAATTGTTAGTGGCAATAGTTTGGCATCTACAGCCCAGAAAAAAATTATGCCATTACATGAATAGTTTTATACTTGTTTATAGACCATACTTCCCATTTAATATGTTTTCTATAGCTACAGCAAGTGCAAATAAAAAAAGTTCAAGGGCAAAGAGACTGAAAATCCTCAGCAATTAAAACCAGAATGATTGTAATGGAAAGTTTGCTTCAATTCAATTAATTTTTTTATTGATTTGAATGGAAAATCTTACAAATGCTCTTCTATATTGAGACAGGGGATTCAGAGGATGAGCAAGCACTCTTATGAAGATAGGGCAGAGCGAGTGGAAAAAATGGCAGAGAAGGCTAGCGGATAAAAAAAAAAACAAACAAAAAAACCGAGAGAGAAGAACTAAGTTTTTACGTTGTTACTTATTAAGCAAAATCAGCATTCCCTGATAACCTCCATCCTCCAACTTGGGCTCTCCGACTTTCTCCATCCCTATCTTTCCCTTTGCTCTGTGACCCCTGAGGTCAATAGCTGTTCCCAAATTAATTATTGATGCTCTGAAGCATTTGGTGGACTGGCTGGATCGGGTTTCAAGTAGGTGGGTTGGTAAGGTTTGTCAACAATGAAGTGTATGTCAGCATGCAGCAACTCCCTGCCTTCAATTTGTTGTTGCGCAACACCCCCCCCCTCCTTTCTGTCTCTACTCTCTCACTCTCGTACTTCCTCTTCTGAGAGGGGAGATGTGCTACCAGCTCTCCGTCTAACGGGTACGTTGAGTTTCCTAAATCTGCTGGGATTTACCCTGTCCAGAACTGAAGTAAACTCTGTTTAAGCTGGTTTCGAGAAACGATTCGCCTGGTTATCTGACGGCCTACATCCAGGTGTCCCACCCTTCTTCCCCCTGTGAATTAGCCAGACTGAGCAGCCTACAGCCAACTAGTTTCACAGAGCACACCTGTTAACGGTCGCTCGTTCTCTATTTTACAACTTGCATTTGTTATTGAACCAGGTAGGTTTTAGTGACTCGGGCGAGTCCCAAGGATGAGGTTTTAAATATGGGCTACCAGCAACCTAAAAACATTTTCCACCTCTTCCTCTCCAGAATCAAACATCACAGCTATTTTACAACCATCAAAGAACTTTAAGGTGACTCATTAACTGAATGTCCACAACATCTTTAGATTTTCTTTATGCTAAATATTTTATTAGTAAGGCATTTTTGCAAGGGTCAGTACAGCTTAATTCAGTAGCAGAAATAATCAAATAAGTAAAATCAATCATCTAGTCTATCTTTCCCTACTGCTGATACTGAGTACTAAAAAAGGAACCTTAGAGCGAGACGGACGGAGTTTGGCGTTTCGAACCCCAGACCTGGCACGACGACGAAGAAGGTGCGGCAGCAGGAGGAGGAAGTTGATCGGCGAAGGCCAGGATCTCCGCAGGTCTGATGAGCTTCTTCTCCGCATGGATGCTGAGGTCACACAGGACTTGGTGCTGGCAGGAAAAAAGGCACCAGTTCTTCTTCCTTGTCTTTGTCTTCATCTTTGTCTTTGGGGTCTGAACCCAGCCGATGAGAGAAGTGCGATTCGAAGCCACAGATTGTGGGCCAGACGGGTTGGTCTCCATGTGCAGGACAGTCTCCGGCTCCGTGGCCCCGGCTCTTCTTCAGCTGCAGAGTTCTTTGTCCATCTCGATCTTGGCTCGAAGCTGCCCGGAGGATCCAACGAACGGTTCCTCTTTTGCACCCACCTTATATAGGGTTTATCTGTCTGCTTAGACAGATGATCTCATATCCGTCACTGTCTTAAGAGACATCATGTCATGATGTCTGTGCCAATGTCTCAGGGCTGCTCAACCTCCTGTTTCCATATAAGGTGCTGATCATCTCTGCTCTCCTGTTAGTTCCCCTTTTTCCCTTCCTGTCACCTTTCACCTACCATCTACCTCCAACATATCAGTGATGTTTAATTGCAGTTTTACAACCTTTTACACCATTTCAAGTTTAATGTCAAAATCACATTTATATCACATTTATTTTCTTTAGCTTCTCTGATTTAGCATTCATTTATAATTTTATAACCATAACTTATATCACATTTATTTTCTTCAGCTTCTCTGATCTATCATTCATTTATGATTTTATAACCATAACTTATTAGTTACTCTTATTATGATCTTAATGTGAGTTATTACAGATGTTTTCTGAAAAGAAACCAAGAATAATCTATTATTCTAATTATTTGATACCAAAGTTACATTTGCTTGTTTTTCTTATAAGTGTTCTCACAAATATAAGTGTAAGTATTATTACAAGTAAATCAATATTAATATAAGTATTTTAATTTGAATCTTATCAAATTACTTAAAATGTTTAGATTTAATTTTTTAAAACTTTCATGCTTTAAAATAGTCTCAGCTATTTTTATAAATCTGCAGGCTGGAAACTTCCTCTTTTTCCAGGAAACCTGCTTTTCCTGTTTAATGACTCTCTCTGACTGACTATGATTTTTTATGATTAGATAGAAAAAAGTAGAATTAAAGCAAAGTTTGCATGAGACAAAAACAACACACACAACTAGATTTATTTTATTGACACTTAAGTCTACTGTTGGGCCTTGATGTCACTTGAGTGATTCATTTTAAAGATAACTTTATTTATTATTACTGTTAAACTAACTTTATTGACACTTAAGTCTACTGTTGGGCCCTGATGTCACTTGAGTGATTAATTTTAAAGATAACTTTATTTATTATTACTGTTAAACTAAAATCTCCAGCATGGGGAAGTGGGATGAGCTCGGATTTTCTTGACAAATTGGACATATATACACTGCTCAAAAAAATAAAGGGAACACTCAAATAACACATCCTAGATCTGAATGAAAGAAATATTCTCATTGAATACTTTGTTCTGTACAAAGTTGAATGTGCTGACAACAAAATCACACAAAAATCATCAATGGAAATCAAATTTATTAACCAATGGAGGCCTGGATTTGGAGCCACACACAAAATTAAAGTGAAATAACACTACACGCTCATCCAACTTTAATGTAATGTCCTTAAAACAAGTCAAAATGAGGCTCAGTATTGTGTGTGGCCTCCACGTGCCTGTATGACCTCCCTACAACGCCTGGGCATGCTCCTGATGAGGTGGCGGATGGTCTCCTGAGGGATCTCCTCCCAGACCTGGACTAAAGCATCCGCCAACTCCTGGACAGTCTGTGGTGCAACGTGACGTTGGTGGATGGAGCGAGACATGATGTCCCAGATGTGCTCAATCGGATTCAGGTCTGGGGAACGGGCTGGCCAGTCCATAGCTTCAATGCCTTCATCTTGCAGGAACTGCTGACACACTCCAGCCACATGAGGTCTAGCATTGTCCTGCATTAGGAGGAACCCAGGGCCAACCGCACCAGCATATACTTTTGGTCTGTACTGTATGTATATATATATATATATATATATATATATATAAAAGGTGTGTCCAAAAGTTTGGACACACCTTTTAATTCAATGAGTTTCCTTTATTTTCATGACTATTGACATTGTAGATTCACACTGAAGGCATCAAAACTATGAATAACACATGTGGAAATATGCACTAAACAAAAAAGTGTAAAACAACTGAAAATACCCCTTATATTCTAGTTTCTTCAAAGTAGCAACTTTTTGCTGTGATTACTGCTTTGCACACACTCTGCATTTTCTTGATGAGCTTCAAGAGGTCGTCACCTGAAATGGTTTTCACTTCATAGGTCAACCTGCCCTGTCAGGTTAATAAGTGGGATTTCTTGCCTTATAAATAGTCATGAAAATAAAGAAAACCCATTGAATTAGAAGGTGTGTCCAAACCTTTGGTCTGTACTGTATATATATATATATATATATATATATATGATTACTGGCAGGGCATAGCTGTTTATCGCACGGATAAACACCCTGAGACTGTACACGAGCCGCAAGGAAGGAGGCAGAGGACTAGTGAGTGTGAGAACCACAGTCCAGGACGAAACAACTAAGATCCATAAATACATCAGGGACAAAGCCTCAACAGACAATGTGCTCAGTGAATGTCTCAGACAACAGGGAACGAAGGTTGAGGTGCCAGAGATACCATCATGGGAGGACAAGCCCCTACATGGGATGTACCACCAGCAAATAACCCAAGTGGCTGATATCAGTAAATCCTACCAATGGCTGGAAAAAGCTGGACTCAAGGACAGCACAGAGGCCCTCATCCTGGCCGCCCAGGAACAGGCCCTAAACACCAGAGCAATAGAGGCCCAGATCTACCACACCAGACAAGACCCAAGGTGCAGGTTGTGCAAGGAGGCCCCTGAGACAGTCCAGCACATAACAGCAGGGTGCAAGATACTGGCAGGGAAAGCATACATGGAACGACATAACCAAGTTGCAGGCATAGTGTACAGAAACATCTGTGCAGAATATGGACTGGAAACCCCGAGATCAAAGTGGGAAACACCCCCAAAGGTGGCGGAGAACGCCAGAGCTAAGATCCTGTGGGACTTCCAGATCCAGACAGACAAAATGGTAATGGCGAACCAACCAGACATTGTCGTAGCGGATAAACAACAGAGGAAAGCCGTTGTGGTAGATGTAGCAATACCAAGCGACTGCAACATCAGGAAAAAGGAGCACGAGAAACTAGAGAAATACCAGGGGCTCAGGGAGGAACTGGAGAGGGCCTGGAAGGTGAAGACCACAGTGGTGCCTGTGGTCATCGGGGCCCTCGGGGCAGTCACCCCCAAACTGGACCAATGGCTACAACAGATCCCAGGAACAACATCAGACATCTCAGTCCAGAAATGTGCAGTCCTTGGCACAGCCAAGATACTGCGCAGAACCCTCAAGCTCCCAGGCCTCTGGTAGAGGACCCGAGCTCAGAGGATAAGAACCACCCGTGGTGGGTGAGAAGGGAATTTTTATTTTTTATATATGTATATATATATATATATATATATATATATATATATATATATATGTAGAGAGAGAGAGAGAGAGAGAGATTTAGAAAGTGTGAAGCCTAAGCCTTCCAATAATGTCAAACACATAAAAAAAATATAAATAAAGAAAATATGGCCATTTTAAGGTTGGCATGTTTAATGTTTAAGCCCAAAGAAATCCAGATGCAATTATTTTATTTTAGGTGTTACAGCGACTACATGCTGTTGGTCAGTGCGGTGCGCACCACTGCTCACCATCATATCACACTGAGTACAGCAGAAGCATTGCAGCCCCAGGCGGGACAGGCCCACACATATGAGCCAGTGGTGTGCCACGCATCTTAATAGTAAACAAAATAAACAATAAAAAGTTGTTTTGGAAATCAAATAGGAGTCATACAGTCATCTAAAAAAGAAGAAATATATTTTTATTTCCACTTTTATTGTTATCACAATTGTACAGCATAATATCATGATCAAATTTTAAGTCCACATCGCCCGCCCCTAACCGTATTATTCAGTTTTTTTTAATACAATTTTGAATTGACGTATGATAAAAACTAAAACGATTCTTCACATTTTCACAAATTGTTGCACTTAACATGATTAAAAAAGAGTCAGAGGACAAAATCCAAAAGAATGCACAAATTTGAATCAATAAACAAGCCAGCACTGGTCTAGGCTCTTATTCCTCGACTCTTAATGCTGTTGCAAAACCAACAACCAGATGCTTGTTTTCACTGTCAGAAGACTAAATAAAGCTATAATTAAAAAGTAAAGTAGAAAAACAAATACTAAATAACCTGAAAACGCCTTAATGCTTCTGACGGTTTAAACTCAGACGAGCTTGAAGTGAATTTTCTACAACTCCTAACCATCTCCTGATGGGAACTATTGTGATGTAGAAACCTGTCGTTTGATGCTGGGATTATGTTTATACCCACATAAAGCATGATGTGAGCTCCAGTTTACTGTCGAGGGACAGAGATGTCTCTGACACACTCTTTATTGACTGTGCAGTAAGTGGTGTTTTGCTGGGCTGAAAGCTGGTAGCCAGTGGCCTGTTAACCGGAGCAGTGAAGCAGGGAGTCAGAACAAGAACAAAGGCTGCCTAGATATTGATGTAGACCAACCTGCTGGGGCCAGGGGGCTGGGGGCCCGGGGCCGGACAGGGTGATCTCTAGGGATAGATAAGGAGCTAACAACCTGATAGATCTGCAGAGCTGGCTGCATAGTGAACAGAGGTGAGCCATCTTGTCTCGGTTACCTGCTCTCTCCATTTCTCCACTTTCTATTTTTCATGAGCAATCTTCAAATCTTTACTGTACTTGTTTGCCAGACATGTCTGGCTTGGCTCACTCAACTGCTCCACCTGCCCTGCTTCTCACTTTCCTCGTTTGAGAAGTCTTGTGGCAGACAGGTGCTGGCATGGTGACAGAGTGGAATAGCTTAGTCATTATATATCATTCAAGGTGTATTTGACTGACAGTTACTTCATTCAGCCAAGCACTGCACTTACCCCATCCTTTCTCTGTCTCTCTTTGATTACTGACCCAGTCATGGCGCCAGGGTCTCTCTTTACCAAACTCCTGATGCTCCAAAGCCTTCACTCCGGGCCCTTTCTCAGAGCAATTAGATCTATTGACAGGGCAAATGTGGCTGGGCTGTCATGGGCCTCAAAGTCCTAAGAGAGCTGCCAAGCAAGCCAGCCAGTCAGCCAGTCTCCACAATTAGCACATTAAATGACAGAGAGAAGTACGCCTGTGGCCAGAAAGCACAACCTCTGTTTCTGCCACCATCATAGGAGCCAGGCAGAAACTCAGGTGGTAAATTAGTCACTGGTTTATTTGCTCTGGAGCAAAGTTTGTCATGAGGGGAAGAAGTGTCTGAACACATGCTGTGGACTGACGGATAAATATTAATGAGCAAAAATAATCTTTAGAGAAAACTTTGTATGAAAAAGGGACACTCTTGGACAAAGGATGATTTATTCAGAATGTCCTAATAATCAGTTGTGACACCTGAAGTTCAAAAACAATTTTTTTTAATCTGCCATAAAGGCAGTTTTTATTTGCATACATGAATTTCACAAATAAAGAGGAGAAACTTCCTGCACTACACTAAAAAGCTGCCCCAAGCCTGAAAGATTGTAGTGCAGGATCTCATCTCCTTTTGAGTGTACAGTGTTTCTCTCTTGTTTCCTTATCTCTTCAAAGATTTGCTGTGCCTTGCCATCCTCTGCAGGGCTGAGTGCTGCCAGTAGCTGCTACAGATGGACAGGTGGAGATAGTGACCATGAAGTGGCGCCACTGGTGTCTTTTATCTTCCCGTCCTCCAGGCTCCGGTCTGGTCTGACCCTGGGCCTTCCTCTACTCCTCCCTTCCTATTCCTTTTTCTTGCAAGCTGCATTTTTAATCAGGCTGGGTCATCCAATATAGAGCCATGAGACTGGAGACTACGGCCTGTCAATCAGAAGCTGCCAACCTTTTAACTTCCACAGACAATCTGAAAAAGACGTGTCTGCAGCACAATTAGGTTCAGGGCAGATTTATTGACACTTTGATTCACCAGCTTCTCAGCTGTAAAATGTTCCTGTTTTCTTGTTTGTTCCTACAATACAGCATAATGTAATGGTTACTGGCCAACGCAAATCTGACCTAGATAGCACAATTTGTTCTGCGAGTTAGAACAGTGTCTTTTCTGTTTCTTTTCAACGTACTAATCCGTATGCTCAGCAAGAGGCACTTGGACAAGCAACTTATGGTGCTGCTGTAATTCCTCCTAAGGTCAAATTGACTCTTTCTCCTGGATCACTTCTCAGCTAGGCTGCCAAGCCCTGGAGGGAGCAGCAGAGGAGAGAGCTGGCAAGGGGACACATGCTGAGAAACAGGATGCTGAGAGTCTCTTTCTGGGTGCAAAGCGCAGAAATGGAAGGTGGCAGTCCAAGAGAAACTCGGTCATTGGTGGTGTATAGGATGCAGACCCAAAGGGTAAATGGCAAGAGAGCAGGAAATGAGTAGGGGGTTGAACAATTATGTTTATAACATTTTGACCTCACATTGCTTCACACTTGGTTGATCATGGGAGTAAAGAACCACAGTGGTTTTATCCGGCTATTGTTAATTGGATGTAAATGTTAATGCAATGAATCTCTCTCATTATGCAGCCAGTTTCAATACTCATGCTGGCACAGAATGGTGGAAAAAGCTGACGCCCGAGCCCATCACCCCAACACGTTCTCATTGCTCTGACACTACAAGAGACCATTACCACTAATTTGACAAAATATCCTACCAGTAAGACCTGAAGCACTGCAGTACTCAATTGGTATGAGTCGATAGATTTGTGTACAGCTGCAACTTGGCCTGGGGAGCCTACTAAAACTAATTAAACATTTTGAATGCTTATAATTATGGAGTGAGCTCAAAACGCCTTCCTATTCCTGTGGGGGTGGATTGAATAAGTGCGTGGCCATCCGTGCTACATGACCTCTAAGACAGCAAACCACAGACCTCACTGCTCAGCACTTGTTACCGAATATGAGGGAATTTAGGGTGTCAGCTAATTGGTTCGAATGTGGCATTATGAAGGAATTGCCACAGGATATATTCATGGTTGATTGATCTTCCATCTGACTAACTAGGGTCTAACTACAATGGTTTCTCCTTAGCATGTGACATCGAGAACACACTGGAAACTGGCTTTCAACAACTAATATAAAAGGTTACATGCACCAAAGCAAAACCAAACATACAAACCGGACTGTTATCTAAGTCAAATGCTGATGTTGTTTAGGTAATATTTATTGTATCTCAATTTTGCCCAAAAAAGACCACAGTTGTTGCAAAGGATGCATTCTGATTCTTAAAACAGCAATAAATATTTAAAAAAAAGAAAAAACCCCTAAATTTCAGTCATTGACTTGGCAATGAAAGAGTCTTTGTAAAAAGAACAACTGTGAAACCTACCAGCAAGAAGATACTGGTAGTACTGAACCAGATCCGAGGCCAGCACCAGCGGGTGGTTGGAGCTGAAAGGTGGCTGCAACTCGTTCCACTGCGGAGTCCTACATGAGAAGTGCCATAATCCAACATGAATCCATAGAAACAAGATTCTAACACATTTTGTAAGAGAAAGTGGAAAATAAGCTGTTACCTGGCTAAGGTCCAGCATGCTCTGGGAGAAGTGCTCAGCTCCAGCGGAGTCTCGTCGCTAATCTTTTGTGCAGTGGTAATTGGCCGAGGCTCCAGGACATGCTCCACCACATTACCATAGCAACTGATTATGTACAGTGAGTCCACAACCGACTGCCGGGACTGATCTGTGACGATGTTGTGAAGCAAAGCCATGAATAACACACAACAGACATGTGAAATGTTCTGGTCAATATCTGTAGTACCAATTCCCAATAAATGCCGTCTCAAGGCACTTTGCAAATAATAATTTCAATTCAACCATACATACATTCTAAAGGATCTTAGTTACCAAGAAGACCAGTAAGCTCAAAAGTAGTTTAAAAAGTGTCTGTCTATGGAGGCTACAACTGTTCTGTGCACCCTGGGTTTGATTCAATTCGTACCTTTCTCTCTCTTCATGTTTGGATTTGTGAGGAACCAGGAGCGGGACGAGGCAAAGATAGCAGCAACGCAGAACTCTCCTCCACTGGACTTGCTCGGAGAGATCTGGGGGGTTGGTTTAGCTTTGCTTCAAGAGGAAGAAAGAATTGAAAAGTTTAGCCAGAGGAAGATAAATACAACTTCTTTACAAAAATGTTACTGTTATTTTTTTTTTATTGCAGTAAAGTATTTTATTTTCAAAAGGCTAAAATGTCATATGGAGTTAATTTCAACTGAACAATATTATCTGAACTGTTGCATTATACTCCCAAGTTCGGCCCTTTGACTCCTTTAAAATGGAATGGATTATGACCACAAATCAAACAAAAATATCTTTAAATGGTAGATATCATTTTCTGGACTCCAGTAACCATGGTTCCTTACTGTAGACTTTTGACTGAAAACTGAAAAATAGTGTAAATCAGGGTGTCAAACTCCAGTCCTCAAGGGCCGGTGTCCTGAAACCTTTAGATGTGCCTCTGCTGCACCACACCTGAATAGAATAATTAGGTCATTAAGGCTCTGGAGAACTTATCTACACAAGGAGGAGGTAATTTCATTCCAGTGTTTTGTATGTGGCACATCTAAAAACCGCAGGACAGTGGCCCTTGAGGACTGGAGTTTGACACCTGTGGTGTAAATCATTGGTTGTCAAAGTGGATTCCATATCCTGATCAGATGAAACATCCTGCGGCCTCATTTCATATCCAAAACTTTAAAAGTATAGCATGGCGAAGGGGTGGAATAACCCACAGCCTAATGACGATCTGCATTTATCCCAAGATTACATGAAATACAGGAAAAATATAAGGGACAGCCTGTAATGTCGAAAGAGGGATTTAAAAATAAATAAATAAAGCATGTTGGCAAGTATGTGGGAGGTGCAGAGTCACAGTAATAATAGTTTACCATGCAAAGGAAGGAGCAAGGGAAAACTGAAAAGTCTCTAAGAACTAAGACACATTTTAGGATGACTATTTTCTGACAGCAGGTTTATATAAGTGGAAATAAAATATTAAAAATGTAAAAAAAAGAAAGCAAAAAAAAGGAGAAACTGGCATGCATGGAGTAAAATAACTCTCTTTAATTTTTAGCAAAACCGCAGAAGAGAAACAAAAAAAAAAGCTGAGAAGATGTTCTGCTTCTACCACCTTTCAACATCTAGGCATTTTTCTTTACAGAATAGCTCCTGGTCAGTTCGATAAGATGAAGAATATGTAGGTATCTATTTCCAAGTCCAACAGCAGAACAACAAACTGGTTCTCCCACTTTAGATCTCTGCAACAAACTTACCATGGTTCCTAACCAGTGGAACGTTAGGGGCAGGAGCTCAAGTGGATAAAAAGGACAGCTTGTGCAGCACATGGAACTGCTGGCTTAGTAGTGTGAGGTTTTTTTTTTATACAGGCATCATGTATATATACCTATTTCAAATCATGTGTGGTCTTGGGCCACACATAAACTGAAAAGAAAACAAAAAACAAACAAACAAACAAACCAAAAAACAAGATTTCAGAAGTGCTTTTCTTGTCCTGAGGAAAATCGTCAGGTACCCTAGCACCTCCATGTGTTTATCTGTTCCTAACTATTAATCAGTTTATTGCTCTCCCTGCCCAGTCTGACAGTTATGGGATGTCTACAGGTACACTATCATTTTTTTTCTGTTTTCTGAATAGAAAACAGAAAACATGGATTGAACAAAGTTCTGTGATATTAAACTTCTCCACATCTTTCTCCCTGACCTGTCTGCTGTTTTTCTTGCTTCCTCAAAGTTCTCTAAAAAGAGAGAAAGGTTTACTCCAAGAGTAAATGACAAAGAGGTGAACTAATTCTGTAACTTTTGAGGATACCTTGTTGTGTCGGGTTTTATTTGGGGGTAGAATAGTAAAAGGGAGAAGATTGCATGCATACCACAGTTTTGTTAAAAAATGAACAATGAAGAACCGGCTGGCAGTCTTTGTGTTCTATCACAAAATAATTCCTTACAAAAAGCTTGAAGGCTACTTGTAAAATGACAGAATCTACTTTTACAATATGCTGTAAAGCCATTTAGCTTAGCCTAAAGATCTCACCTTAAAGTACAAGACCTACAAACGCTCTGGTTATCACTGAACCTCAAACACGTCCAAGCTGCGTGGCCTCTTTAACTTTGGGACAAATTTATTAGGAAGCTATTGGATTATTTAGCATGTCAGGACTGCTTCAGAGAAAGTGGACTTTCAACGGGACGGCCATATGGTTGCAATCAAACAACAGTAGCAAGATCTGGTATTACTGTGTGGCCTTAGAACAAAACCGAACAGTGAAAAGTGTTTGCTGCTGATCAGTCTAGAAGTGGACTATCTGGTGTTACACTCTTCCTCAGCTCTGCTGAACTCTGACCTTTGAATAGAACACTATAATGAAAATAAGTCCTTGAGTGACTGACAGTCATTCAAGGAAGCAGGTACTGTTTCAATGTGCTTTTGATGCTTTCCTGCAGATTAGTGTTGGTTTTCCATCAAGCATTATTGAAGGTAGAGTTCCTGTGTAGAGTCAAATTTCCTGAATTTGAAAATTGAATTAGGTAAAATCAACTTTTTTGAGCTTTATATCATGTTATGTTAGTCCCTTAACAAAAACCTACCTGGAGTGTTGCTTTGGTTCATTCATGCATGGTTGAGGAATCCTTGAATCTCCAATGACAGACAGTGAGGGGTCACAAAGCTCCGCCTATTTTCACATAGCCCCGCCTATTTCCACAAAGCTCCTTCTTGGAGATGCAGTCTCCAGGTGAGCTTCTGCCTAACAGAGCACCCCTTCCCTTGTGGGATCCCATATCCTCACACGTGATTGGCCACAAGGCTGCCATGCTAATCAAAACAAAGTTCTACTGTGAGCAGAGTGGTTACACTCAGAGTGAGAACTGAGCAGTTAAAGGCTCCCTTACTCTCTCTTTTATCTGTCCAAATGTTGTGCTGCTTGCTGTGCTGTTGTGTTGCCTGGAAAATACACAATAAAGCCACTTTAAATACTGAAAAAAATTGTTACATTTTTTAACAACATTTGGGACAATTATTATTTGTTTATTTTTTACAAATTTTTTTCATATACTCAACTACATTAAGTGTGTTCAGTGTCTGATCTGCACAGTGCTCTAACAATGACCAAACAGCTGTTTCCTTTGTTCTGAAGTGAGGTTTGAGTAAACAAACATTAGAACTTAATAAAAGATGGAATGAAACCTTAAGGTGAACAATAATCCCTGGAGGGGGAGAAAGTGTGTCTAATCGTTAAAGGGACTTTCACAATTCAGGACTCTGAAAGAGCAGTTGCTGGTAAAAGTCTCTTTCTGCTACCTCCCTACAGACTGTCAGCACCTCATAAATTAGTCCCTGGATACAAAGGGAAGCTGATGCCTTTGTTTGCCTGCTGTATGAAAGAGGGATCTTGAAAAATGAAGTAGTGATGGTAGTCCCAGGAAAGACCATGATACAAGATTTAGGCTTTCGTTTATTAGTGCTGGGCCAAGAGAAGAAGGATGAATAACCTCATATCCATAGTAAGCCTTGTCTATAACAGGAAGACAGGGAAAGAGAGGAAATTGAACTCAGGATATTGCTCTGGCTGACTCTAGTTTGTTCATGTCCTCTCCTTCAGGCTCTTCCACAGGTCCAGTTTTGCTTCAAAGCGTCCAGAGGACAAAACATTTAGTAAAATGGCTGAGACAGGCACTCTCTAGCTGTAAAATACTAAAGTGTTAGGGGCTTTTCCTTTACCTATTAAGGCATGGTTTACTTTCTCAGTATTTTTTTATTGATTCAGGCCAATATTTAAATATTCATACAGCAGAAAATCTAAAAGGAAGTATGAGGAAAACTAAAAATAGTCAATGTGTGGCATATGTTTAAACAGCTTAAAAATTTGAGAATCACAGTACCGTACATTACAATAGGTAGACGTATGTACAATTGGAAATCAGCATAAGAAAACCAGAAATCTCCTCTAACAGGGCAACTAAACATGATATTCATGACTTTGGGACCAAGTTTTTTTTTTGGCAGAGTTCATTTTCTAAAAACCAGCTGTTCCATTTCTTTTATTTCTGGAAAATATCTTAGACCCTCAAAGGCTGTGCAGTTCGCTGGTTTCTATAACCCATGGTACACAAATCAGCTCATGTCGGGTTCAAGCCTCAAGAGGTCAGAAACTGGGGAATATTCCACATATGGACTTAGAATTTGGACTGGACGATATTTTGAAATGATTAGAAGATGTAAATGCTCACAATGTAAACTTAGAAATTAAAGTTAGACCTTCTTAAGCAGCTTGACAAACGGTTGACTATGAAAGCCCAATAAATACAAAACATGTATGGAGTACCAGAGCTTAGTGTTTGGAGCAATTCATGATATACCGACCAATATTGCAACCACATCTAATGTGTATATACATAAATAATCACACAATGTATATACTTAGAAGTCTCCAACAGCAGGCTATAACACTGGCTCCCTACTGTGGTTTCATAGCCTCTTTGAAGAGCCCTCAGCTAGCACCAAGCCTGCCAACAGGAGTAAAGATCACAGCTTGGTTCCTTTCTCATCTGGGTAGAGTGGCCACTAAAATGCATTCATCTGCATTTTAAATCATAGGTTTGCTCTTGATCTCACTGGAAGTGGCTTGAACGTGTTGAGGTTTCTGCCCTTGTGACTAAAAAGTGCAGCTCCAGGGCTTCATTCTCCTCTCCGTATGGAACATACGGTTTATGAAGTAGGCCACTGGTGCGGAAATGGGTAAACCAACATCTCAAAGTTACAAAAAATGTAACTCAATATCGGCAAATTAGGAACATAAATATATACTGCAAGGGAACTGGGTGCGGAGGGAACCAGATGTTTCTAAACAAACGGCTAATCTTTCTGTTTGTCCTCCTTCTTTTTGTAACATGGACTTTAGAGGGGAGGCAAATCAATTTTTTTTTCCTTTGCAACTTTAATTCACTGAAAAGACTACTCACATGTCGTTTCCACTTTTAATTTCACAAATGAGGCCTCTTGACTGAGCTAATAGCTTTTCCTCAGGGGCATAATTCAATCTGCGACATCAACCATCAAAGTCCCTTCGCATTACTATGTCCGGAGCTAACATGAGGCGCCGCTCAGGAGGAGCGGGGGGTGCACGACTGCATGTCCAGTGGCAGCCTTCATTTATTTTCAGTCGTCACAGTAAACAATTATAACACAGCTTACTTAGTCAGCCAGTTTTAAAGGAGCTGTATGGCTTGTTTAATAGTTGTCAGAAAAGGAGACTGCACAAAGAAAGAAAAAAAAGAGAATGTGAGCAGTCATGTGGAGGACACATCCTTCAACGTAACATTAATTATTTTATTACAGTACTTGAAGAAAAAAAGGAAGCCTTGAGACTCTGTTGAGCATATTGCACTATTGACAACTGCTTAGGAAACACAGAGGAGAAAACTGGAAAACAGCCATTAAATGTTTAAGGGTACTTTTTTTTCCATCTGTTTTGGGGTCTAAAATCCAGAGTGCCTTACAAGAAGCCTAAAGAATGGACAATGCACAGCTAGAGTTCATTCAGGCTATTCAGAAAACAATATTTTTTCATTTGTTCACATCTGATCCAAAAGTAGTTATTGTGAGCAGAGGGACTCAAACTGCTGAGGATGTGTAGCTTTGAAAATCTATATGGTCCGAGGGTCCAGATTAGCTAGATGCTGAATGAAAGCAGAAAGAAAAAAAGTTTCAATTAAAAAGTATGAGTGACTGGCCACAACAAAAGGAGAAACCCAAGACTTGGAGAAGGCACCACATGCTATTCATTTTCTAAAGTGAATGGAGTCAGCAGGGAGGAGCAGGAGAGCAGGGAGCCGGGAAGGGAAAAGTTCACTTCACTGAACCACTCAATCATCTCTCCATAAGTGACTCTGTCATAATGGGGCTTCCTTTAAAAGCTTGTAAGCATCTGATTTCACGAGGCAGTGTTGACAAGAGACTCAGCTTCAGCTCATCCCAAAGAAAGAAAGAAAAAAACAGTTCCTGTGCTTTTAAAATAACTCTCAAAACAGGAAAGCTCATTCATTGCTCTAGATCTCCATCATCTTTTACTTTAATCACATTTAGTTGTTTTCATTTCATTTTTATTTATTGGTACAATAATAACTTGGTAGGAACTGGGAAGAATACATGAGGTGATGCTGCTTTGGATGAATATTATTAAAAGATGATGCGTATGTTGGATAAGGAGGAAGTGTTTTATTTACATTTTAAATCATTCACAGTGATGTTTAGAAACTAAATCTATTCTCCAATAGGCAGTTTTACACTATGTAAACATATAATTTCACATATTGTTTATGACGATAAATGCTGCACTAAATCAAAGGAATAGTGGGGATATTTTTAAGTAGGGTTCTATGGAAAAAATCCATAGTAGCTAGTATCTTACCAGTCAGTGGTAGACAGTCATCATAAACAGAACGTTTTCAACAAAGAAAACAGTTGTCTAAATTGATTCAAAGTGGTTCATTGAATGTATGTTTTATAAACCATTAAAATGGCGTGTGTGACATTTTTTTTAGAAGCCTAGAGGTATTGACCATGCAGAATGTCTTTCATCTCTGATGAGCAAATAAATATTTTGTATTTGTGCTAAATCAAAGTAATAAATAAATCATGGATAATATAACTAATTGCAATAATTTCTAGGCTTTATTACTTTAGCATCAGTAAGAATATTTTTTACTTTAATGTTTTAAATAACTGTCAGATATTACAATATATGAACAAGTGCTGAGTTTGATTTTTCTACTTCTGATGACTATATAGTATTTCTATGTTACAATCTTGTAGAGTACAGAGTTATCATCCATTGATGTCAGGACCCACTGGACTGTGCATGTTCCCTGCAGAATGCAAGATAGAATAACTGTTTACACTATTTACAATTATGTCAATAACATAATTTACAACTCGCCACCAGCACAGGTCACATCTCCACCTGTTATCTGCTGCAGATGTTGGAGTTTTTATATTTAGTACAATGTCTCACCTCACACTGCCTCCTGCTGAGCCTGCTACTCTTTTGGTTTCAGATTTTTTTCTCTCTTCATTTATCCATTCACCTGCCTGTAACGCCTAGGCATCATTAAGATGGATCTCATTCATTAATGTCCAATTGGTACCATAACTTATTTTATCAGCTGCCATGTTTACAAACAAATAATTCTTCTGTATTTTCATTGTTATTGTTGATCAGATTTACGTATTTTATCACTTTTGGAACTTTTGTGTGACAGACAATCTGCATGAAAAGATCTCTATAGAGTACAGAAAACGGAGTGGGAAGCCATTTGCTCTCTGTACTTGCTTTCATCCATTTATGTTGAAGATTTTTATCTTTTGGGAAAGAGAACAGGTTTATGTGTTCACTGGGGTAATTAGAAAACCCAGCCGCTATGCATCACCTTGGCATTCATTACATCATTCTCCAGCAAAAGCTGATAATGAAGAAAAACAAACAAAGGTAGCTCACTGGATGTTCCCCTCTTTACATCACATCCTGTAAAGGGTAAGCCCAGTTCACACTACACATTTTTGCCCCGATTTTCCCCTTACAACAATCTTAGAACAATCAGCGTCCCAAGATCCCAAACAGCTGACATGGCACAACCCTGAGTCCAGTGAACATTGGAGATAATATGCAGAAGCAACATGAATGTTTATTCAACATTTCATGCAAGAGGTACACTCAGAAATGATAAGGAGAGGAGTTGGAGAGAAATTCCGACCGTAGTTGATATACCCGGTAACTTTTCAGCTATTCATCATTAACGTGACATAAATATTCTATCGATATGGCTATTCATTCAGTCAGGGCTTGGCACTGATACCTACGATTTTGTGTGGTCTCTCAGGTTTTGAAAATCAGCTGACAATCCCAAAATAGTGTTGTGTGAACTGGGCTTTAGGCAAAACAGAGCTACATTAAACCCATTTTAAAACATTTGTATTTAATTTGTATGTAAGTTATAAAAAAAATCAACTATATGAATGATATAAATTCATACCGGCAACTTGTGTATAGTTCTAACATCTTATCAGGGACACTTTTAATATCAGAAGTACCAATTCAAACCACATCACACTTTTTAGAGGTTTGCAAGGATCCTTTGTATTTCTATCAGAACAAATCCGAACAGATGAATGTCTACACATAAAGAAAAGAAAAAACTGCACATTGCTCATACCTATAATGAGTAAATGTAAACGTGATACCAGAATGGTAGTATTAATATTGGCCTAAACACAATACGTGAAAGTTAAATCGAGAACATTTGGTTCACTTGTTGCTGTCTGTTGAGGAATTTTCCCAGCAAAAAGCACACATCTCCAAGTAACCATTGAGCCACACAACACACTGAGAATCACACCACAGTATGACAAGGCAGAACTGCTGCGTGCAAACACACAACCAATGGAAAAAAATGAAACCAAACAAAATCTGAACAACATGTGTTTTACACAAAAGCGTCATTCTTGGAAAAACACTGTGGAGGGTCTACACAAAGGCAACACACAGAGGAGAAGCTAGCAATGCCATTTTCTATGGGGTGGCACGAAGGGGCCACACAGCAGCCAGCCCAGAGGGCCCTAAGGCCTGAAAATGTCCCCTTAAATTACTGTCAATGAAACATTTACCATCTCCTTTAAGAAAGATTAGACATTAAACAAAAATGAATACACTTATCAGGCAGTATAACTCCATCTAGTGCCACTATTTGTCATACAGTACAAAAGGTGTGCAAGCAACCACCAAAAATGCAAAAGAAGAGGGGGAAAAAAATATGCCTCTTTGGGATTTTTCCCCTTTGAGCAATGAAAATAAAAATGGCAGGATGAGTTTCAAAAATCCACAAGGCACGTAAAACAAACAAACAAAAAAAAAAACAAAGGAGGCGGGTTTCGTAGAGAGTATCGCTGCATGCTGCTGATGGAGTCAACAAGGGGAAAAGCAAAACTCACCATGGCGTTTTAATGGCAAAACATCCCGCCCCAAAGAGGTAAGGTCTTCATGAGAGAGAGGGAGAGAGGCGTGGTGGGAGGGTGAAGGGTGTGGGGACACAGAGATAGACGGAAAACCCATTATTAAACTAGCACACCTGACCAAACACACTTTTCACATTACACACTTTTTGACATGTCTGTTTAAGTGCAAATGAGGCAGGAAACAGAATGTCTGAGCACCAAGATGGATCTGAAAACCTGCAGGACGGTTGGAGGATTCATCTGCTCAAGCTACTCTGTAAATGCTGAGAAGATTTACTTTGCAAACAGAGCATGTCCACAGTTAGAGGGGTGGAGGTGGAGCGGCACCCTTTTCCTGACATCTGTCACTTTATTTCTTTTCCTTTCATTTGTCTCACTTCGTTTTCATTTTTATTAATTTTTATGAATTCCATTCATTCTCCTGTCGGATCGCATCATGTAAGTACAGTACATGAATGCCAGTACAGTAAGCAAAGATGGGAAAAATTTGGACTGCAGATAAAGAACAAGTCTGAAGAGTTTACTCAATTTGTATAACAACTGGAGACACCAGTAAAACTAACAGGACTCAGGCATTGTTGAAACAAGGAGCTGTGTGTTTGCATGCAGCATCTTTTTTTAGAGCAACTGTATATTTATGGCAGAGCATGGCCTTTTGGAAGATAGGGTGTGGGCAAATGTGTATCCACTGTGAATATGTTAACAAGTATGCAACGTGTGTGTGCATGTGTGTGTGTCCGCGTGTCCAGGAGTCATCCAGAGTTGAGTGTGTCTTTTTCAGGGTACATTGCTGTCCGTCAGTCTGTGAGTGTGTTTCTGGTGTTTACAAGACATCAGGAGTGGGAGTGTGTTCCTGTGTTTATTCTGCACAGCCAGAGATAGTGACAGAGCTCCGTAAACAGTTTACTGTAAATAAGTCTCTTTCCCTACAGCAATAAAGATCCAATGAGACTGAACTCTGTCCCTGTGAGCCACCCTCCACAGTCCTGAAAAAAAAAGGATCCCCCAGCCAACCAAAGCACTCTGCAGCCCTTCTTTATTTTATCGCTCTCATCACATCCGCCTGGGCCCTCCCAGTGATAGCACACAGTATCCAATTAGTCCTGGTGCATGAATATGGAGGGAGATGTTCCTCTGGGAGATGCGGAGCAACTTTTGGCCCTGGAACGTTTTACTCCTGGAGCGCAAGTTGACAAATGAACACAGTGGTTGGTTTAACAGAGACCCCTGGTTTATCTACCCTACTGCTGAGACTACTGACCCCACCGGGCCCCCATTTGGGTCTCCAACAGTGAAAATGGAGAGACACCAATGGAAGACATCTATGTGGAAATGGGTCAAATAGGCTTTAGATTGACCCCACATGAACCAGAAAGCCTGAGAAATACATATAATAATACATGCACTTGAAAGTAAATATATGGCAACTGATGGAACAAAGTCATGAAGTGTAAAGTCAAACTTCCTATGTTTGCCTTTGAGCATAACTTTCTTCCAGGCACTCTTCAGTTAAATCCAGATTAAATGGGAGTTGATAGTTGCCATGTCAACTGATTCTCAGACCTGAGGGGTGAATCTTTGCAACTCCCCCCGAGCTGCCATGGACCTCTCAGCTGCTTCTCTGATTAATTCTCCTGTAATCTGAAATTTGAAGCCATCACTATTTTCTACTAATGGCTTGAAAAAGGTACGTTTATCAATCTAGCACCGTTTATACACAGGTCTGTCTAAAATGCTCCACATGAAATCAAATAAAAGACCTGAGATGTAAATCTGTGCTCTGCGAGATGCGGAAAGCTTGCAGTACCATTTTAAATGGCTCAACAACTTTGTCGTTTTCCTGTTTGCTGTGTTCTGTTTAAAAAAAAAAAGTCTTCATTGTGAACGACTTTACCGTTGTTACCATTTTAGCAGGGAAACAGAGGCATTACTGCTTCTGTTTTCTCTGCTATTAACAAATGAGTATTCGTCCCTCAAAGGAAGCACAAACCTGTAAGAAGTTTATAGAAAAAAGACTTAACCATGGCCACCCGCCGATGACTAAATGCGGGTAAAAGTATGAAGTGGCATGTAAATTTGAGCACTCGCCACTGTGGTGGGTTGGCAATTTGAACAGAAAAAAAAAAAAAAAACCGGCATTCATTTTGAACTCCTGTTCAGGGAAGGAGTCGCTGTCTGGCGTATAGACTGATGCACATCTATGGGGCAAAAAAAGTATATAATTAGAAATATTTTTTTATTGACCACGAGAGAGATATGACCAGGGACAGATTGAGGAAGAGGTTTGATGGAGTAAAGAAGATTTTGTCTAATTCAGAAAATAAAAATACCTTTGTTCAATAAGATGGAGGATTTAATTGCACTTGTATTTTATTGCTCATAATTTTTAAAAATAAATTAGAATCAATTCAAAATCAGCATGAGCAGGTCATAAAATACCAAAATCTAACTTTTACTTTACAAAAGTACAAAACACATTCCATTTCTTAAGCACACAATTTTTGTTGGCTTAAAATCCTAAACCAACTGCAAGTTCTTTCAAATCAAAAAAGCTAATTTTCTCAGAACTTTGAATCTTAAATGTAGTCATTCTGGGAAACGTGTCCATCATTTTGACTGATTGATGATGAGTGATGATGCTCAACACTTCAATGTTGCTAAAGAAGGCCCAGTGATGCCATGGTACATCCCTGATGGAGCAGGTTTGTGGAAAAAGACTCCAACTGGTCACCATTTGGTAACGGGTGTTAAGACAGCGATTTACTGACCACAGGCAGAAGGAGGACAGAAAAGAGAGTGTGTTTCTGACCTCTGAGGGCAATGACCCCACTCTCAGAGAATAATCATTCACACATTCAGCTCCTAACCCAATGGCCCTAAGAGCAGCGCCTGAGCCATTAAAACATTGAGGGAAGTGAGGTGATTTGTGAAAATGTTTTTCTGCCATGTGGACATTGCCTTCTTAAAGCCGCTTTTTAGTTCTGGCCTCAGCCAGGCTGTGGAAGACAATGGCTCAGCGCAGTGCTGGCTCTTAAACACGTATTATTGTAAGCTGAGGGCACATCTGTGACAGGTCACAGGGTCTCATTTGTTCTTTTGCTGCCGTGTTTCTCGTCACCCCGCCTGCACTTGATATGCATTTGCCTGAAAATGTTATCGCAGGGATTTGCTCGATGGTGCTGCTCTGCTTTGCGTGTGACAATCTCTCCATTTAGATTTTCATTTGTCTGTGTTAAATTCAGACAGTGTGTAGATGGGATAAGTGTGCTGTACTGTGTGTGCAAATCCCACATGTGACTCTGACTGGCATTTTGACAAGTTAAATCTTTCATTATTGGACTGTGTTGTCTATCAAGCGTCCTGTCGATATTACTCCCCAGGAGAGACTCCTGCTCATTATTCTGAGACTGAACTAACCGCGATTCAAGCATTAGGAAAAACTAACAGAAAACACGAGGCCGGGTTGCAGCTAGACACCTCTCATACTTTGGAACTTCAAGCAAACTGTGAGGACTAGCAGATGCTTGGCTGCGTTCCTCTGCTGCCTGACACGGCCTCGTCTGCAGCGGGGTTATCAGGCGGATGCTGAGCCACATCCGACTCTGCCTCCCTGCTCTGACACGGGGTGAGCACAAAAACTACATCAAAAGACAAGCGCGCTCTGTGTGAACTTGTGGAGGGTTTCTTTCATGTCAGAAACCGAGGACAAACAGCAGCATCTCCGGTACATTGGTGGTCTCTGGGACCGCCAATGTCTATTAAGACTTCCCTGCAGCCTGCCTGGTCACACAAAAAAGAGGGCAAAGGTTTCCACAGATTGTGTGTTGGTGTTTGTGTCACGGCACAGTGAAGTGCACACATGGCCGACGTCGAAGAGAATTTAGGTTAAGCAGCTGGTGTGTTCCTCTGCTCCCCTGCCAACAGGGATCTGCTCATACAGGTGTAAATACAGCTGCTGGACGCTACTTTCCTTGCCTCACTGTGTCCCATACAAATACACACACACACACACACACACACACACACGCCCACGCCCACGCCCACACGCACACAGGAAAAAGAAACAGAGCTTGGCTGCACAGACAGACAGATGGTGCTTGGGTACTCCTGTGCAAGTATAGCGTAAAAGCATATGATATCACCCCCCACTCTTGGGGCTGAACCTGCTGCCTCACTCACAGCGAGTGTGTGTCGGTGTGTTGGCCTGGCCATGTGCATACAGGAGCAGGCCACACAGCTGCGTGTCCTGATGCATTAATGCTGACGTCTCCTTCGGACTGAATGAAAGGATGAACCTTTAGGGAGGCAGCCTACCAGGCTTTAATAATGACCCACAGAGCCAACACTGCTGTCTGAGGTGTTTCATGAGCAGGAAGGCCAGGGGAGGTGAAGGATGGGAAATACATGATGGAATAGAACACAAACAAAGAGGAACAACACAACATCATCAACTTGAAAATTCTTCAAACAATAAGTAGGGATGTAGATCCGACCCGCACGTATCAGATCAGGTGGTGACCAGTGTCAGACAGCTGTTAGTGTGATGTCTGATTTTATGACAGTCGCAGTCCCAGCAACCAAGTTCTGTTCAGTAAATTTGTAAAGGTTCTGGTGCATTGTCTTGTACAAGGCTTGCAAAACTATACTATAGATAACTTACAGTGATCTAACAATCCTCATCCTGTTAATCTTTCAGCATAGAGATAAAAGGAGACACAAACATGCTACTTTTAGTCATTTAGACTAACACCGCAGTATGTTTTCAAATCTGACATGTGGAAAGGAATGAGAAAGCTATCCCTGCTGTAGGTGACGCATTACCACTGATTTATAGCAGATATCTGATTGGTTTTGCTCTTGTGGAATATTGAGGAGATTCCATAAAAACCTAGCAGCATGGTAAATGGGTAAAGTGAGACACAAACAGAATACCAATGTGGACCATGCAATACTGATTGACTGTAGTATAATTTCACTCCCTATGAAAGCTACTGTATATGCTATTGGTCTGGAATTTATTTCTGACAAACGACTAATCCCTAAATATATCAGATCTTTATCAGGGGCAAAACAAGTCTTGGCTGACACACTCCTGTCTGTGAGTGGATCTAAAACTTACACAAACCTACACAATATTTATGTGAAAATGAGTTAACTAGCGGTGTGCCAATCGATCAGCCACCGATCATAATCCGCTGATTTCCATGAAAGAGTGTATGACCGGTGATCGCCAATCACTGTTTCTTGTTGCCGATCACCAAAACTGATCACCTGTATCTCACTTCACAGCCTGCCTGTATAACTATCTCTACTTTGACGATCAGAGTGAATGGGAAGTTTGTGTGTTGCACCAGAGAAATAATTTGGGGGTGAAGCACATCAAAATGCATCAACACAACAAATATAATATGACATTTAAAAAACAAGCACTTGACGGAGTTTGGCTAAATCGAGGCTCACTGCAAGAAAAAAAAGACATCCAGAGCGGCCATACAGCAGTTAAAGCCCCGCACAACTACCAAAACTCACCCCTATTAGCATGACGGTCAGAAAGCTAAGCAAATAAACCGAAAAATAATTTAAGTCTAAGGGCCAGAGGTGGGAATGATGCTGGTTTTGCTCTCACTGTTGGACCACCGCGCTACTGGCTGTAATATTTCACAAACTCAATGAACTCTCACACCAAACGTCTGCTTAAAGCTGCAACATGTAACTTTAAAAAAGATGATTTTTCATATGTAGTCAAACTTTTGCTGCCCTCCTGACATAAGACAATAAGACTGGTAATGTCTGAAAAATAATCGATCTCCTCTGCCTCCTCCCTGTGTTCTGCAGAATTTCTCCGCTCGGTGTAAAACAACCAATCAGAGCCAATCAGTTAGCCATGCTATCGGGAAGTTTGATTTACCTTGCTTGTTTTACTTACATTTGTTGCAAATTCAAATGAAGCGAAGAGACAACAGGTACTAAACAACAACAACAAACCAAACCAATCAGTCAAAAAAAGATCTAAACTATTTTCCCTCGCAGTCAACCCCAGTTTAATAAGAAAAAAAATTTATCAGATTTTAGGAAGTTGCTGAAACTGAAACTAATTTGAAGTATGTCTTGCTTTTTATTTCTATTATTGTATTTCAATTTTTATCATATTATTATCAAATGCAATTTTATTTCCTATTTTATCTTATATATACTTAGTGACACTGTAAATATTGTGAAGGACTTTGGTCAGCTGAGATTGTTGTAAAGGTGCAATATGAATACACTTTGATTTGACTTTAAAAAAATAAATAAAAATCCAGTAAGTTTACAACCAAGTCTGCAGTCTTAGCTATGTAAAACAGCATGATATGGACTTTAAAATATTTTAAAATTATCAATATCGGAAAGATACATAAATAAATCTGTAAAACGTTGGGTTTAAATCTAGGTGAAAATTTGTTTCTTTTTTTCAACATCCTAAATGAAACCCACCCACTTTGTATGGCGTTAAAACAACTCGGGAAACCAAATACAAACCACGGCTATCAGGATCCCATAAACATACAAAGCAGACACCACAGCACCTCAAACACAATAATTACTTTTACATAGCAAATAAATTTACAGGCTGGCCTAATGATTTAGAAAAAGCCCTAATGCTGTTTATGGTGACCGCAGGATCAGGATTCTATTTTCATCCTCAAAGCTTACTTATCAAATATCCCAGGAAAATAAATCCTCCACCATCTGCTGGGATCATTATAGCATTTCCCATTCAAACAGGGCATGAAAATGACATTTAAATGAAAAATATTAAAATCTGTCTATATTTGTAGAGCCACCTGTACTGTATGTAAATGTACTTAGCAAAGGCCTATACTTGCAGAAGGTCTTAAAGCTACATCATTTCAATGTATGGCAAAGATCCAGGAATGAACAAACGGCAGAGGAAGAGAAAGCCATCCAAACCAGTTTCAGTCAGAACATACAGACAACATTTGTTATCCAAGTCAAATTTTACTCAGAATGATCTCAAGGACTGGGTAATTTTCTTACAGTCTGCGTCTTGTTTTGTCTGTCTTCTAAATAGCCCAGAATGAGTTTCACATGTATGCTGTGCTTCATTAACCTATGCAAAAAAAAAAAAAAAAAAAAAAAAAAAAAAAAGGTAGCCAGAGACGAAACAAATCGATGATCATGAGCTGATTGTGCAGGAGAAGCTCTGGAGACCAGGACAACTGTGGACAAAGCAGTCTGTTTTTACTGGGAGGGAAGCATCACCTGCAGGCCAGTGCTGGGATGGAAGTTCTGCTTTAGCATAGCCAGCCTGTGCATCAAGAGGAGGCTGTTACTTAGCCATTAAACGCTTTAAAATCAAGCCCTGGAGAATATAATTTTTAAGGTATCAGTGTTTTATTACCCAGTAATGCATTAGGGCTGGTTAGTTGTATGCATCAATCGATGAATACATATCTTTTTCAATATTCACATAGAGTAAAAGCAGTGAAAAGTGAAAGATGTTTACTCTGAGGAATCTTGAAGTGCAATGCAGACTTTCACTGATGCTGCTGGTCGAACACTTTGTTGACTGGGTTGTTTTGGGTTGTGATCATTCAGAATAAGATGAGAGAATTTGGTGAAAGCTCTACACAGACTCAGTGTGTTTCACTTTTGATGGATAGGACAGGTTTGAGCAAATTATTCAAACTAATATTTTCAACAACAAGCAACACTTTCCCATCATTAGGGGCACAGTAAAAGCTGGAGAATAACCTAACAAAAATGTTTTGATCTTAATTTCATAACATAGGCGTGTCCAAAATGAAGGCCCATGCTCAGTAAAATAATACAAGACATGAACAAAAACTGAACACCTAAATAACCATAACAACGTCAAACCAGACTTGTAAGTGTTACCTGTAAGAAATGTACTTAAGTGTGGCAACAGTGTATGCTGGACCTGCTTCCTGTGGGGTATGCCGAGGTGTGTGTGTGTGCGGGGGGGTGCATTGGTGTGTGTATGTGTGTGTGCGGTGCCTACCCTGTGCGCTTGGTGATGGTGCCCAGAGTCATGGGCTGTTTGATCTGAGCCAGAGGCAGCACCACGGTGAGGCTGGGCAGCGGCGTGAGCCGAGGATTCCCCATGTTGTTGTTGGTGAAGTTGTTGTATGAATCCTGGTTGCTCAGCTTGGCTGCAAGACACACATGCAGAAAATTAGCCAAAACGATTCCAACTGGACGGTTGCTGAACAAAGAATGCAGAAACAAAGATCTCAGAGAAATGTTTTGATTCGTTTTAGAGGAGAAGGGAACAAATAAACAGAGTCAAATGAATGCTGGAAACCTTTAATCCATTATTCATCCTGCAGTATGTTTTCAGTTCAGCTGCCTTTTCAGATGCTAATATTCAAATCTGATCATTTAGACTCAAATTTAAAACGTCATCTGACATCACTTCTAACCACACCACCTCACCACCAGAAAACCTTCTTTGAAATCAGCCCACCTTCCTCTGCCTCGCCTGAATCCTGGGATATTTGTTTTCCCCACTTGCTCCCTCACAAACACACAACCCCAGGTTCAAGGCCTCCCGTGGAATGACTGGAAATAACCAGCTCAAGATGCTATATTACAAAGACTCTGCTTGTAAGCCCGGCAGTCTCTTAATCAAGGCCAATCAACAGGCTCTCTGCACACTGGTGCAACCCACATGCATGCACATATGGGAAAACACATCACAAAGACAGATGATCCAGAGAATCACATCTCAACTCCCATATGCCGAAGAGCTGGAGTCAAACCTAATCAGGCCATGTCAAAGGCCTAATGATCCTAACCAGCTCCATCACTGCAGCAGAGTGAGGCTGCTAGTCCACTTACTGTTTATTTCACTCTTTTACTGTCTGACTGCAGACATTCAGCAAGCCTTCACTTTACTGGGCAGAAGGAAACATGGAACACTTGATATCTGGCATAAAACAGCCAGTGATCACACAGAGACAAAATCACTTTTAATTTAACACCAACTACATACTTTAACTTAAAGATTACTGTATCTTGGAGAGTCAAAAAATGCATCATTTGTATGCATTTTAAGGCTAGCCAGCCTCATATGAAAATGCATCAATAAAAGAAGAGTCGTACTACAGCATAGGTTCATTTATTTGGAAATTGTCTAACATGAGGGTGGCCTGGTCCATGTTAATGTGATCTGGTTTGGAACCAGATCGTCCCGGTGATATTCAGTTGTTTTTCAACAAACTCACAGAAGCTGGGTGTTCTGACGTGTTCTAAATCAGAGCGGTCAGAAACGGCTTGTCTCCGCCGGCGAAGTGCACAGCTGAGAGGAGACGCATGCAGAGTAAATCCAGGGTGGTAGAGGGGCAGTTGAAGAGCATGAGGTGGCAACACCAAGAAGGTCTGCCTGCAAAGTCAGTTCATTCAACTAGTTAACCACCAGAGTGTGGAGACATAACAGCACTGTTTATAAGCCTCAACAAGTGATGTACACTGATAGACAGCTACAGTAGGAAAATCTGATGGTCAGAACGCCGGCAGCACCTGTGGACCGGTGGATTTGTTCCTCCAGCTAGCATGCTTTTGGTTTTCTCGCGGCATCAGACGATAATATTTAATCCATGATTTGTGCCTGTCACTATAAATTATTTTATAGCTCATCAGTCAAACGGACGTGAAATGTTTCAATAAAAAAAAAAAAACTGCAGCAAAATGCTCCTCAGACGGGAGGTAAAGGAAAGGTCTGTGGAGCTACAATAACCAGGAATTCAGACCAAAGCATTGCAGTTCTACTTTATATAGACCACAAGTGAATAATTTACATGTGAAAAGGAAGGATTTACAAGCATGATGCATCCACTTTAAGACACTTTTGATAATTGAGGCATTTTTATAACTGAATGTAACTGTTACTTGACTGCACTATAAAATGACAATATGTACCTACGAAATACTCCTTGTAAATATTAAACATTTTATTATTTTGCCCTCTCTACAAAAATATTTTGTAGAAAACAATATTTAAAAACAGATCAGTAAGTGCAACAGTGCAGAACCAGAAGGAAGACTTTTTTTTTACCCTGAACCCCCCCTCCCAAAAAAACCCCCAAAGGAAACGAACAGAAGTGGAGAACAATGCCTTGTGTCTACTATTTTTGTTGTGGTAAATGTAAGGTTGCACTAAAAAAAAGACCAAAAAAAACAATTACATCTAAACAGACACATTAAACTGCAGCTGTATGGACATGCGGATTATATGACAAATATGTTTGTAATCCTGTGACAACAGTAAGAACAAAAAAAGTGTATACTGCTGGCAGCTCAAGGAAAATTCCAAGTTCAAGTGCTTTCAAAAGAAATAAAGAGCAAACCAGCGGGCGCAGCACAATACGCTCTCTGAATGTTTTCCTTGTTCCATTTGTTGCCTTAATAGATGAGTGACAGCCACGTAACATAAAGCAATGAAAAGCAGGAAGGGGGGACGTGAAGACAAAGAAAACAAGGCCCACATCAAACGCAACAATAAAGGCAAAGCAGCGGAGAGCCTCGTCATTATCTGGAAGGAGCGATCAAGAGGAGGCTGAATGTGAGCGGAAAGGGAGCGCTGAGTGTTTTGGTCCAGTCTTTTAGATCATTAACGTGTAGCTCTGAGTTTCATTAGTCCTGCCAAAGCTCTGCTTTGTGGTCCTCCATTGGCCTGTCTTTTAGACCTCCGGCAGCCAACAATGCTGCATGACCTTCGCAGGGAGAGAGAAGACCATTACACAAACCTGTCCTTCATTCCCCCCAGTCGCCCCAACCCTCCAGGCCCCTACCACTCCTCTCCTGGTCGACCAACAGCGGCCTGTACCGGGGCAGCTCCTGAAAGCCCTTCACATTTCAAAAGTGCTACACCCCCAGAGCCTGGGCAGCCACCTTTTGTGTTGAAGGAAGGGGAGCAGATGAGGAAAAAAATCATCTGCACAGGAAGCAGTCTGAAAAGCCATAATGGTGCTTGAGCTGAGAGAGGAGTGGAGCATGAGGATTAAGGGTGGGGGTGTCGATGAATTTCACGTCCATAACAGACTTTCACTTTTGCCCCGTTGCTGTGTTTGTCGTCAGCCCCCCCGCAGACCGGACCGTGCCCTGGATTGTAGAACAGGTGTGGACAAACTGAGACAGTGTGGCGCTGAGCGCTGCCGGCCAGACAGCCGCAGCCAGCATCACTGAAGGTCAAGAGGTCACGACCCTCCAGACAGTGACGACGTGTTGCAGATCACGCAGTCAGAAGATGATACATGGACATTTCATGTATCTGTGCCTGTACACAAGAGATAACACATCGACATTCTGCATATAATTTATGAAACTTTAATTTAACATTGAGACAGAATTTAGCATAGATTCTGTTGGTACTAGGTAAATTATGCAGCAAAAAAAATATTTATTAAAATGCTTTATACACATTTGAAAAGCATTTTTAAATGTCTAAACATAAATAAAACACCATGAATGACTTTCTGCCATCAGAAAAAACTATAAACGTATCAACAAAATTCTCTGGTGACCAATATAAGCCACTTTTCAGCTTTACTGGCCAGAACACTGACTGAAAATGACTCAAACGGTTTAATTAGAAATTGAACACAATGGAAGTCTTTTCAAGAAATTTTAATCCAGTAATAAACTAGGTGCTTCTTGTTACTAGAAAGCAGTGACTGAAAACTAAAATCAAAAAATTATTTTCTTTTATCTTTGATTAAACAAATTTTCTTTCCAGACTTAATGAGTGGACAAATATGTGGGGAAACCTGTCCAATCAAACTCAATGTTGAAGCTGTTTCCTTAATAAAAATCTGCCTCCCTATCACCTAGCTACCTGAGCGTGACTCAAAGTCTGAAATGAAAGCCACCTGTGTGAGGAGCCGGCCACAGCGAGGCGAGGAAGATCACAGCCATGGCCAAGACAAAGGCAGAGAGTGAGAGGCAGATAGCTGAGAAGCCGACACACAGCTCCAGACAGAGGCTGGGATTTGATTAATGACCAGGGCGTGATGCGCCCAGGCTCTGATACATGACATCTCCATGGAAAGAAGATCCATCAATGCAAATCCAGCTCCATCACAGTCGCACAGAGAAAAACTCTGACCCTGCCAAAAGAAAGTTGCATCAACACCTCGCCTTTCTTTCTCAACTAATCCATCCATCCGCCCGGCTCTCCTCCATCCATCCCTCCCTGTTTCAACAGCATTTGCATTCTCTTCTCGCATTAAGCCTCTCTCTCTCTCCTTTGCGCCCTTTCCCTCTCCTCAGCCTCCCCATGTCACGCTATCTCATGTTTCTATCCCCTCTTTTAATACCCAATTTGCATCCAATACAAGCAGGCTGCTTCCACTGAGGAGCCAATGTGCGAAAGGACAAGCTGTGAAGCCCTCACAAACACTGTGTCTTATTTGAATCGTTCTGCCTGAGAGCAGATTTCAGTTCAAGGAAAAAACAGGGCAGGCTGGAGTGGAGAGGACGGGGGTGTGAGGAGGCAGCAGGTTGGGCAGGTGACATGTTGACTGATGCTCCGCGATTCAGGACATGCAGAGGATCCTGCAGCTGGGAGGCGGAGGTGAAGCGTGGGAAAGGAATCTGAAGTTCAGCGTCCAGGCTGGGGAATACTTTTATAGCTCTGTCTTCCTTCTTTGAAGATGACATTTTGAAGTTGTTGTTTTTATCTCTGCCTGTTTTAAGGCCAAAACCATAAAATGTATCGCGTAATGTGAATCCCAGAAAAGCTAACTAAACAAATACTCAAAGAGATGAAAACTGCTTTTAAATGGAAAGTGAGTTTTCCAATGGAGCAGATTGATTCTAAACAGAAGTTTCATGTGCATCAAACAGACCAATCCTGACAAAGAATAAGGAGACACACGTCCCGCTGATGAAGCAAAGTAAAGTGGTTAGCATGTCCTAACCAAAACACAGGACACAGCAATTACTGAAAGGCCATGTGTGTCTAACGTATACACTACACTGTACACAAAATCATGTGAAAAGTGTAAAAAAATGTCTGCCCAGAAATATTTGAGGATCAGTCAGAATGTTGTGCTTGACCTGATAAATCTGAAGGTGAAATGAAAATGTGCAAAAGGCCAAAACCAGCAACTCCAACAGAATAAATACAGCAGTTCTAAACCAAAAGTTCTACATGAACTTTAATTGAAACAACCAAATAAAGAAAGAAATAGAAATATTGAATAAAGCCTACAATTCTCCAGGTGTTAAAATGTGTCAACATGTTTGTGTTGATGCCGGCAGCCTTGCTGTAGCTGTCTGTGTTCCTGCAAGACTTTAAGGTCATTCCTTCATTTAGGCAAATCCATGTGCAGGTGAGCTTTATGGAAATGTTGCTTTTTACATGATTTTTGCATCAGTGTGAGGTACCTTGTAGTGCCAGGTCACTGATTTGACAAATTTGCAAGAAACACACACTTTGATGACTTATTCTAATGTTCCTGAACTTTTTAAGACGTTCATATATTTCTAAGGCCACTGGTTGTTTTTAATTCATGGAGAAAAAAAATATTGAAGGAGGTTGATAACATTTTGTCTTTATTCATTTTTGAGTAATTTAAAAATTTTTAAACATGTAGATTAACTCCATCTTATATTTTCAGTTGGTTTTCAATTTCAGATTGTTTGAAACCCAAAATGTCCATTTAAAAACATCACAAAATACAAAAGTTATAATCCAAAAAATATTTTTATTATACATGAATTCTATAGTTTTGGAGAGAACAGATGTATTACTTTCATAGGTGCAGGTGAAGAACAGAAGCTCCATGTGCACATATTCACAACATTTAACACTTATCTCTTTAAAAGCAGAATGGAATAAAATATTGTTTTTTTTTTGTTTGTTTTTTTTTTACCAAGAATCCACAAAGATCAGTGACTGTCTTTACTGGTTAGTGTGTGGATTAAAATCTCCTGGATTCATTTAATAACCGTGACAAACCTGTATTTAAAGTTCATCGTTAAATAATTTTGTGTTTCTAATTTTTTTCCCCAAGAAAGCATTCTAACTTATGCAATATTATATTTTATCAAGTATTTTGTTGTAAGAATTGTAAATAATTATTTTTGCTGTAAAAAATCTTTTAGTAATATCACCACCTTCCTAAAACAATGGCCCAAGTTATTTTGTGCCAAAAGTGATTTTTTATTTTTTTTTTTGCCTAAAAAACTTTTGGCAAAAAAAAAAAAAAAAGACTGAGATTATTTTAGGAAGTTGACAATATTAATACTTCATTATCATATAATTAAATAAAAAGTGTTAAAAAAATTAAGACTTTTTCATATCATATTTTTGTATTAGGCCTCGTTTCTGTTCACAAACCTTATTATTGAATTTCTTTCAAACAGGAGTCATTAGGTCTAACCTTCCAGATTTCAGTCTTCCAACTTTCCCAGACATGTTAAAGGTGGGAGGAAAAGAAAGCAGAGGGTGAGGAAGGAGGAAAGGTGCAGCGGCAGCGGCAGTAGGGGTGAGGGGCGAGGGGTGGGGCTTTCTGAGCAGGAGGAGAAAGCTGTTCTTCCATCCCAATTCCCCAAAGTACTGTTATTAAAACACTCACTTCCACATGAGGGGGAAAACGAGGGAGACAGAAAAACAGAAGAAGGAGAAGAAAGAGAAATGGACGGCAGGGCAGGCTAAAAAGAGCTGAACACAAAGAGTGTGTGGGGTGTGTGTGTGTAAAGGGAGTTATGAGGGGGTAAGTACTGAAGGAGCGGGGATCCCCTACTGGACAAAGTAAAAACAAATTAAAAGCGCCTTTATAAAACACAGATGCTGCTGCTGAAAAAAAAAACTTCCCATGATTTAGTCTTTTGTCAGGGAGGAGGAGGGCTGGTGGTAAAGCCATCAAGACGTGCAGGACGTCCTCTTCTCTTCTCCCCCCGTCCTCGCCTCGCTCAGGTAATGCTCCACTGGAGGAATCTCTCTTCCCTTTTCCATTTTCACCCCTCTGCTCTCTCTTTATACAGCAGCCTTCTCTCATCTGCTATTTTCAGTCGCAGTGAAGAGTCGAGGTCAGGCCGGCCTGTGTGAAAATGGCTTCCTGCCCGCTCTCCTGCTCCCAAACCGCAAGCTAACGGGTCGCTTTTACTAATGGCCCTATTTGGGAAAACCTTCAGAACGTTTTGTATTTTTATCAACATTTCTCATGTCAAAATAGTTGAAAAATACGAAGATAGAAATTCCCAGGAAATAACTTTTTTTTTCTAATTTTATCTCGAAACTAGGAAGCAGGATTTTGATGTTTCTTGTATAAGATGTGGTATATGAAAAAAAAGAAGAAGAAAAAAAAAAGACAGCAGGGCTGAGGGAGCGGCAGCACAGAAGCAAGAACATTTCACATCTAGGAACATTTTCCTAACAAACAACTTCTAGGTGTGAAGACATCAAGCAGGCAAAGGAAAAAACAGAGAAGGAACACACAAGCAGCCCCCTGAAATCAGATCCACAAGTTTACAGCATGTCAGTATTTACAAGGCTTCATCAGACAGTGTTGGGTCGCCAACAAGCTGAGCCCCGGAGGGGGGTGGGGGGGGACAGCTCCGTTGGATCAGATGACACCCACACTCCAGCCATATGTGTGTGTGCAAGAGAACACACGTGTGTAAATATGTGCATCTCTGGTCCTATTTGGGTCGAGGACTTAGTCCCTCACAATGAGGAGCGGCGGGTTCCCGCGAGCGAGTGGAGGAGACGGTGCAGGAGATGGCTGCGATGTGTGTGTGTGTGTGTGTGTGTGTGTGTGTCTGTGTGTGTGTGTGAGTGGGGGGGGTTTAGATAAATTTACAGACAGATTAAAAATAAAAATATATAAAAGTCACACAGAGGCTCACTGTACAAAACATTTCTGTAGTTTCGTTTACATTTCCTTAGAAGACAAAAGCCAAATTACACCAATATAATTCAGTTCTCTCTTAGACTTAAATTAAAAGCAAACCCTTCCACCAAAAACAATTGTTTTAAGAAAAATATATTTATGAATATATAACATCTATTGTTAAAAACAGTTAGTTATGCAGTAAAATATGTCACTTTTTCACTTTAACCATCATTAGGTAGATGTTCTTCAGTAAACCTGATTAAAACCAGATCAGAGAGCAGCAACATGAGCAGAACCTGACCTCACAGTCAGAGAGCCAGCCGCTAAATCCCACTCTGAAAGCCCACCCCCCCTTTAATAAGCCGGTGGTCCGATGGCGAACAGACAATAAGAAGGGTGGAGGGGAGATAAACCCGACGGTGCTGCTGCAGGGCCTGGTGGAGGCAGAAGGCATGCAGTCACACACTCACAGACTTATCACCTTTAACAACTCCTGCACAGTCAGAGAACTCCAGGCAGAAATCTATTCATCTGATCCATCAGGTTTCTTCATCTTAAGATACACCTGAACTTTATCATATTATATTATATTATATTATATTATATTATATTATATTATATTATATTATATTATATTATATTATAGGGTTTGGGTGTGACACATGCTCTGTATTGAGCTGGTAAGAAAAGTGTACCAAAAAAACTTTGACAAGTTAGTTTACTGGGAATTAAAAAAAAAAAAGAAAGATTTTTGAGGTTTCAAAAATATGAAAATATGAGATCATGCATGTAAACTCTGAAGTAGATTACAATTCATTTATAATAAGAATGTGTCAATTTTTAGCCAAGAATATGGGTGTATCATATTTCCAAAATGTTTTAATGATGACATGAGTTTTTTTAAAGCCTAACCTGGATAATAATGTTTCATCTTTTCGTTCTATAAATTACATTTGAATTACATTCAGGAGGTCTGAAACCGATTTAGTTCACCGTGTAAAACAATGACTTGTATAGAACAGAATAGAAATGGTGACAGTGCAGCAGCACAGAAAGCATCTAAAGCCTATTGATTGTTTGATGAAGGAAGAACACGGCTTTCCACAGGGCAGGCACCGAGCTGGAAGCCACAAGTGCCTTCTGTGTGTAACAGCAAGCCAGCTTTATTTCTTTATCTCTACCTTACAATTTTGCAAATCAAATAATGATGAGTGCAGCGGCGAGCAGCCGGTGATAAGAGGGTTTAGTGGTTGTGGGGATTGAGTTATTAGGGTTCGCATAAAAACGTCAGAGGTCTCTGGCGGAGCACGGCCGCCGGCCAAGATACATATTCCTCGTACTGTGTATTTTTGGTCGCTTTAAAAGCCTTAAAAGTACAGGGGAAGGCTAATTTTCAGGGTAAACAGCTTGTTCGATTGCTGTGTGGTTTTGCGCTGAGCTTTCCGTTTATTGACTCAAGCCGAGCTGGGCTCTGGCTCCTCTGCCGACCACAGCCTGCACAAGCCTGCAGAGCTCCGTCGGCAGCGCAGAGCACGAGCCGCTGACACTTCTCACCTCTTTGATGGTGCTCCACTGTACACTGAAATGTAGAAAGCCTCACTCTCAGGAGTGCACAGAATGACCCTGGGATAAAAATGCTTTTATGATTCAGCTGCTTCCTCTAAATAATGAGCACTCTGTTGGTTAATATATTTAAGATACAACAGGATTAAAGTCTAATGCAGGGTTTTATATACTACAAAATGTCTGTATTTTAAGAATACGTTCTAGGGAGAAGGGTGCAGGGGTTAAAAAATATCACAAGGCTTTAAACAAAACATTTAAAAGCATGACAATAAATATCTATGAAAATGGTTTTGATTGCCAATCACGATATAGTTTCAGTTCTAAGTCGGGGTTGGGATGGAAATCTAACATAGAACAACACAGGAAAATGAAGCATTAAATACTACCCTGGTTATCCAAACAGAGTTCTGGTATTAAGAATAAAAAACAATTGTGAGCTCCGAGTTGAAGGAAGCAGCCACCTGTGAAACGTTCAGGCGCTGCAGAAATGAGCCCACTCATCCTCTGTTGTCACATTTGCATTCAGGCTAATCCCTTCCAGCAACAAGTCCAGTTTCACCAGTCCTGCACTGTGTGACGAGCAGCCGGGCTGCTCCACACCGCCTGCAACCCTGACCATACAGCGCCACACAGAGGCTTACTGCGGTACTAAAACTGAGCTCTGCCACAAAGAATTCACTGACTTCAGCCAAATATAATCAACAGTGTTGAATGACTTTGTTTAAGTGTAGTATCTGTAGTTCAGTCCCTGCAAAACTATCTCAGAATTATGAAAGATATTTAATTGTTCCTAATCAGGTTGACATTTCAGGCTTAGAGATGCTGCTGGAGGCAAAACAGACAACAACTTTCCTCTGAATCTGGTGACTGAGCGAAGGTAGACCTGCTCACCTGAACCACAATCTGCTCTGATTTAAACATGAACAGTGTAACTTACTCTGTTAAAGCCATCTACCACCTCTGTGTGTTTCAGGAGGAATTCTGAACGCTTTAGGTCGGATTTTTGCGACACAGAGTCCCAGAGCAGGGTCAACAGGAGGCCGTGCACATACGTGTCACACACCAGCAGTTATGAGGTAATGTTTCCTTGACTTCTGCTTCTGCAAAGCGTTGGTGTTTTTCACCACAGGACGATGACTGACGAAGGCTGGATGGGGGTGGGGGCGATAGGGAGAGACAGGGCAAGATAAAACACAAGTCCAAAGCTAAATAAGCAAGCTGTCCGCCTCTAATAGCAGAAAGGAAGTGTCCCTTTATCAACAAATGAATTAACAGTTTCCCGTCACACCTTGTTTTCAGCCTCCCCCTCTCTGGTGCTCCGTCTGAACCAGCGCCAGGGCCCAGATGGCCCAGTGATCAGACCACCACCACTTCAGCTCGCTGAGGAAACAAATCTGCTGCAATGACTCACAGCACAGTGTTGATGTCTTGCACTCCTGATGCTGCATGCACAGGCAAAACCAGCAACCAGGGATGAAAAATAAAGATGATGGTTAGAAAATCCTTTGACCAGAATGAAAATATTTCTCCTTACAGTAAGGGGATAAGCTCAGAGTTTGGACTTATTGATAAGTCCCTTTGGCAGTAGGCAGCTTATCAATGCGATTTTTACCATATGAAAACTTTGAGTAAAAAATACTTTGATTCAAAATATTTTATTTAAAAAAATATGTTGTTTCTCCTACAAATAAATTGATTTAAATTAATACATTTATACCCTATATTTATATACGGTTTGGTCACCTTCATAAAAGGTTTGCTACACAGACTTACAAAACATTAGTGCAGTATTTTTTCTAACACAAGTAAAGGAAGCTGATGCCGTTAATCAGTCAGATTGTCTGCTCTGGTGGAAATGCTGCTTCTATTTTGTCTATATGGGCTTTGAAAACAGCTTTACCTTAATAAGAGTGACAAGTTTAGCTTCCAGACCATAATGAAAATATTTCAAAACAGCTGAACTGTAAGAAAATCCCAAATTATTTCTCTGATCTAAACCCCTGGCAGGTTTAGATTTACAAAACCCATTTCATTCGACCAAGTTGTTTCTTGTGACAGGAAGTACTGTTTGCATTCTGAATATATGGAGGAGTTAAAGATTAGACCTTCTAGACTCATAACCTTAGAGCTCATCAGCAATGATTAATTATTAAAATACCAGCCAAAGCATGCAAAATGCTTTGGAAAGATGTAGATTATTATTGCTTCTTTTTCATTAAAACATGAAATATTTTCATTTTATGTTTATGAAAATGGTCTTTTAATAAACATAAAACCTTTTAAATAGCTTACTACTTGTTTTTTCAATGGTATTTGGAGAGGAAGTAGGGAGGAGATAGAAAGGTAAGACATCCAGCAAATGGCCCCAGGCCGGGAATCGACCCCCAGGCGACCGCGTGGAGGACGACACCCTCTACACCTGAGCCTCTCAGCGACCCTGTTCACCAGCTTTTGAGAGGAACCCATCTGCTTCTCAGTCAGGAACCAACCTCTGGGTAGAATGAAAACAGTTTTCAATTGAAATATGAATCATTTGATCTAAACTGTATTTAGGACTTACTGTATTATACAATGCGGTAGCTAAATATGAAGTTCATCTGAATATGAAAGCAACAACAGCGGCTCCTGCTGCAACCTCAATAACCTCTGTCCTGCGCCACCGACCTGCACTCACTAATCTGGGCTCATATATGCTGGCTCCCAAACAAACCGAGCTTTACAGCGTGGGACGCTCACATGATGGGTCATCACCTCAAAAAACAATACATCCATCACACAAAAGGAAGGGTTCAGGGGGAAAAAAACCACGGGGCCGAGAAACTGGATCCAGGGACACAAATAGCCCTTCCAGATTTTAACAGTGACAAGAAGACAGCCAATTGCAGCCTCTATTTTTAGGTCTGCCGCTTGCTCGGACTGGCAGCTTTGAGGAGGATGTGTACTTTTCTACAGTTCCTTCCCAAAAATCAACGCCGGCCTTGTTGGCGACAATCACAGCGCAGCTGTTGTGGCTAGGTGGCCCGGCCCCGGCCTGCCTCACCCAACTGCTCTCTGCCAGGCAGGAGGAAAACCACCTCAGCTGCCCAGAATTTCACACCCGGCTCACGAAAACAGAAGGAAGGCGGACACAACAGCAAAAGTGACTCTGTTTACATCTGGTGAAAAATTGACGACTTATGGTGTTTTTATCAATACCACTGGCATTGCTGACGGAGGAGACAGCAGGCATGTCATGAAACAGTGGCAATAAATTATCTTCAGATTACTGGAAATACAACTGATGAAACTCTGTGACTCCAATCTCACTTGTGAGCTGAGAGTGATGTATTGAATTCTGCAGATTTGAGTGTTGGTCAGATCTTGGAAGATTTTTGTTAAACTATTTCAGGCTAAAAAAACATTCCTGAGTCTCTGGTATAATACTGATAAAAGAATCACAACATGACAACTGCTGTGCGAAAAGATAATTGATCTTCAAAAATTCACAACATCTACAAACAAGAAATTGAAATGTAAACAATAAAATAGTCCAGCTATGAAAACATTGACTTTTCCTTGAAGGATGTTTCTGATCCACTCCTTTTGAACACCTCGCCGTATAAATGATCAGTGCTGTAGACAGTTTATCTTCTTCAAACGTGTGCACGCGCACACCCACACACACACACACTCAGTTTAGTGTCACTGTGAAGACTAATTGTTGACAGGTGGCCTTAATGCCTTCCTTTGAAACAAAAGTGTGATTTACGAGCAGGCTCCCCAAGACCCTGGCTTTCAGCGCTGCTACTACAAACTTATCTTTCCGTCCCTGTGCCTGTACCCCAACCCCCACCTATGTACCCCATCTCTTGTTTTCCCTCAGTTACACCTCATTATTTTGCTTGTTCACTTTCACCTGGAGCCCCCCTCCACTTTGATGTTCCCGTGCCACTCAGTCTCTCATCGCAGCAAAACCAAGTCTCCAAAGAGATCCTTTAATGTTTGATGGTTTATTCCTCAGTTTGCAGGAATGTGAGTAGTTTGGTATGGAGGTTAAAGAGAGGTCTGAGTCATCACAAGAAAGACAAGAAGGAAAAGAGGAAGCTAGGACACAGTCTGTCAGTGGAAGTGAAGGGATGTGAATGTTTGATACATAAAGGTGTGAGGTCTGTGACACGCAAATGAAAAAACATCAACATGCATCTGTTGTTCCAGACTTTGGTCCCAGTCAGAGAGGAGAAAACAGACTGTAGGAGCAGCTTAGTGCTACAAAATATATTACAATATTTTTAAATGTACTACAACATAGTATAGACTGAAGACAATCACTTCACATTTGTGTAGCCAAGTTCAAACTGGCAGGAAACCATGAAGTAAACCACATTTAAAATTCCAGCTTATAGATCAGTAATTATACTCTTCACAAAAACTTGCAAGATAACCCTGAATGTTGTAATAAAATGCAAAATAAACAAAAATAAACAGAATGTTTCATGTTTAAATATTAAACATGAAACAGTGCTCCTACTGCATATCCATGTACTATTCACTAGGTGTACTCTATTTGGTTGGGCCTCTTCTTGTATGAATTACTACATCAACGTGCTGTGGAATGGAGATGATCAGCTTGTGGTTCTGCTGAGGTTCTGGAGGCCTAGGTTGCTTTGATATCTACCTTCAGATCATCGGCCTTGTTGGGTCTAGTGTCTCATCTTCCTCTTGACAATACTCCATGAACTCTCAAAAGACTTTAGGTCAAGCAGTTTACTGGTCAATCCAGCACAATAGCACCATGGTCATTAAAGCAGGTACTGGTATCTTTGGCAATGTGTACCGTTACCAAGTCCTGCTGGAAAATGAAGTCAGCATTTCTATAAAGCTCTGCAGCAGAAGGAACCATGAAGTTCCTTCTATTGAATATAGGCTGTTGTGGCAACGTTGGATCTGATAAAACCCGATGGACCAAAACCAGCCTGTCACATGGCTCCTGCCAAATCATCACAGACTATAGAAACTAGGAATTGGGCCTCCAATAACTTAGATTCTCTAATTTCCCATTCTTCTTCAGATTCGGGACATTTATGTTTTAAATGAAATGTGAAATATACTTTTATCTAAAGAGAGGACATAGGACCACTAAGCTAAAGTCTAGTACTGTGTCTCCTTAACTCAGGTAAGGAACTGATTGTGTCTCTTGTAAAGGAGAGGTTTAAACACAAGGGATATGACAGTTTTAGTCCATTTCCTGAGCACACTATGTGTGCTGGCTATTGTAACATTGACTCCAGCTGCACTACCCTCAACAGACACCCAAGAGTACAACACTCAAAGTGACATCAGAGCGTAAATATGCCCTTGCCCAGGAAAACGCTGCCAATGAAGATGCCAATGCACACCCATCTTGGCTAGAACAGAACCAGACATTAACTGGGTGAAGTGAGACTAGACCATGGAGAAGAGAAACTTGTGAATCCCCCTCACACTCCTGAATGGTCTTCACAGTCTTCTGAGAGTGGAGGCTGTGGTCATCCCGGTTGCATTGTGTAACCTATTGTAACATAATCTTCCCATCTACTTAACTTTCCATTAATGTGCTCAGATACAGCACTCCATCAGCATCCAAGTTTTTAGTAATAATCTTTTGTGGCTTCAGTTCCCTGTTGAGTATCTGAGAAACCAAACTTTAGGTATTGATTGGCTGTAAGGAATAATTATTAAATAACAGGTATGCATGGATTCAAAATTTGTCCCTCTGTGTATAATGAAGCTACAGAAAAGTTTCATTTTTAGTATTGATTTACTGAAATAAACATATGGATATATATACTGCTCAAAAAAATAAAGGGAACACTTTAAGTGTGAAACACCTGTTTAAGTGTTCCCTTTATTTTTTTGAGCAGTGTATTTTATGATATTGAAATTTATTGTGATAGACCTGCATGGTTTTGACCTTTAGCATGTTGCTCTAAACACCGTAAGATATTTAATAAAACATTAATGTTGACAAAAAAAGGAAATAACAAAAACGTGTTGTGGGTAAATATGTTTTACTTTTTCAAATAATTGAATAATTCATTAAACATTAAAATTGTTTTGGAGTTGAACGGTAAGACAATCATATTTCTAAGGAATGGATGACAACAATATCTCTAAGGTTAGTGTCACTCTGGGGGAACTTCCCCTGCCAGCCTCACTTTCCCCAGAGCCATCAGTTTCACCTACAACTGAAACAGTTGAAGAGGTTCAAAGATGATTTCCACTGTAAGCTAAAACCAGCTTCATAAAATCAGGTTACAAAATAAGGTATAAAATACATCCTGTTATGTAAACTTATTCACTTGTCAGTTAGCAGTCATTCAGTTCTTTGAAATGTTTACCAAGTTCCCAGCATGACCCCGGCCACAGCAAAGCTATCAAAGCTCAGGGTTATTCCTGGAAGCCAATCACTGATGAGAACTGTGATATTTTACACTGAGTAACACCTCTGGGTCGAGCAGTGCAGTTGGCACAAGGTATGTGTGTATCAGTGTGATTCTGCTGTGACTTGGTACACAGAGACAGTGTGAGCAGCCTGCAATGGTGTTTGACAAACAAGGGAGACAAGGTCCAGAAAGGCAGGGCAGAGTCCCAGGAAAAGAGCTACTGTCATGATCAGTAACTGGAAAGACACACACACACACACGCACGCCCGAGCACGCACATACACGCACGTTTGTATTTCTACCCATATTAGGAGTTTGTATTGACTTTTATACATTTTAGTAACTGCATTTATTCCCAACTTAGACATCTTCCCCAAACCTAATCCTTGCTAGTCTATTCCTAACCAAAACCTCATTCACACCGTACCTCCAAATCTAATCCCTGACTCCCCCTGACAGGGGGGTCCAATGTATTAGGGCCGGGTTTTGCTCTTAGGAAGGCTAGTAAATATGACAGAAATGGTCCTAAATAGAGCAGCTAAACCCTGTTTAGCTACATAGGGTAGCCTGTATGTACACAAACACATACATGCACACACACAGAGAAATGTGTTTTATGGTAGCATAGAAAGATAATTTTCCTTACCTATAAAGTAGTTCTATGTGAAATATTTCAGTAACAAGTTTTAGGGAATCTTTGCTCTTTAACATTCATGTGAAAGGGCCGATTCATTCAAGCTTTCCTCGAGTCCAACTCAGTATGTATCTGAATATGTATCTGAGCAGTCACACAAGGGAGATGCAGCAGAGTTACAGATTGTTGAAGTTTCAATGGTTTGGTGCTGTAAACAGAAGAAGCGTTGCCCATACATTCACCACCCCGCCCTGCTCCTTACCATGCAGTGGAGACCCTGAGGGGCTGCTGGACATGCCAGGTATGGGACTGCAGCGGCCGCCCATGCCGCCTCCTCCACCCAGAATGCAGCTGCTTCCTCCCATGCCTCCAGCTCCTCCTCCACCAACAGCAGCCGCCCTGTTCAGCTCTTGCTCGATCTCCTCCAGGCCGGCGCTTTTTTGGAAGCGCGACATCCGGTTCACCACCCGCGGGGACATGTGGGTGCGGGCACAGGGTGTGCCACCATAAGGGTTGATTGGAAACACGTGGCTGGTGCCTCGAAGGGTGCTGATGGCTACCCAGCGACTGTCTTGACTAAAGCACATGTCTTGAACCTGAGCAGACAGACCCAGTGCAGGAACAGGACAGAAGGAAAAAAAGAAAGAAAGAAAGGGCAGAGAGAAGAAACAACAGACTGAAGTCAATAGACAATGACTGGAAAATATAAAACTTTGTAGCTTCAAAAAAAAAAAAAGAAACTATGCTACTCTGACAAAAAGAATCTTGAAAGACTCACTTCCTGTTACAATCAGACTTTTCTCCATTTAGTTCAAAATGTTAATTAGCTACATTTATTCCATTTATTCAGGTTCTAACTTCTACAGTGCATGTAAAACCAAATGTTTCTGGTTGTTTTTACATATTTGTTAAAACTGTCACTATGTCCTGATACTATATTATGAGACAGATGATCTGTGACAAAAATACAGCTGTTCTGTCTTCTCCCTGTGATCCTGACACCATCTGCAGAAATACATAATTCCCGGTCAGATACAATCAATCAGAGCCCGGAGAAGGGTCTTAGTGCTGTCAATCAAGCTCCTGTACGTAATGCTCAATGTGTTAATGGAAGAGCAACAACTTATTGTTCCAGGAAAACTGTTTGTGGGCTGTCAGCTGACCACAGCCTGAGCATTCACAACAAGCTCCAGTTTGGGGAAGGAGCTGTAGCGTAGCAGAGAGGAAGGGTGTGATCATTCCATACAGGAGAACAACGCTGAAATCATTTAGTTTTAGTTTTAAAATAATAAGAAAATCCTGTGAGAGAAGTAATTATATTCTCACACAGTGTAACATCACCTCTGTTCCAAATATAAATGATTGATGATGGCAAAAGCAGGAAGGACAAAATTTGGTTTGTTGCATCACCAGTTCTCAAAATCATTTCTATTGGGTCAATAAGTACAAACCAATACACTAAATAAAGTAAGACATTTTCAGAGCATAATGAAGACCCATGACAAAGAGAACAGTTTAAGAGAAGAACTTAAAACAGACTTTTTTTCATTGCTGATGTAAAACAGTGGTGAGCTCTAATCAGTTTATGCTGAAGTCCTGTTTAAAGCAGTGAGTTTACATCAGGGCTTAACCTCTCAGACTGAAGATAATCAGGAAATGTGGCCCGGTTCCAACATTGTGTGAGAGCAAAAAGACTAACGACAGGATGTGTTTGGGCACGTGCTAATCGGATTGTTGAGTAACAGATATTGACGTGTTTTTAAATCACAATGTAATTTTTAAGAGAGGAAATGGTGAACAAATGAGCATCTGATTTTTCACAAGTTATTATGTACAAACAATGCTAGTAAGCTACCATGCGCTTTATATAGTGAACATGCATGTTTTGCTGAGCAGACATGTTCGCATGCATGTGTTTAAAAGCCTCTCTGTACCATTTTCGTCACCACAGAAATATGCAGAGCAGAGGTAAACAGCCTGAAACTCCAGCAAACATTAATGTGACCGGGCTGAAATGTTTACCGCGCAGACAAACACATCTGCCAGAGGTGCATGACAGCATGGAACAGGGTGAGAGGATTAGGCAATGACGATGTTCTAAAGGTGACAATCTGATTTGAGGCTGTTTGGTGGTAAAATAAATGACTAAGACAAAGACAAAAGCTGTAATGGCGCCCTTTGTTAGGCTTCCTCCTTAAACACTCAAGAGCAGACACTTGACAAGATAGGATCTCATGGAGCATGTTAAACATGCAGGAAACCAGACAGATAGGCTGCAAGAGACAATACAAGCCCAGGGAAGAGTAAATGAGAAAAGACCAAGAGCTAAAGACTTAGGTGACAGACTGATGTGTGGTTTTCACTCAATCTACATTTATCAATCAGCATACAACAGGGATAAAATGAATGTAAAAAGTTCATGAGAAAGTTTCTATGAGGAATGTCCAACTGCTGAGAGCGAGTCAGAGAGACAGCTCTGTACCTGGTGGCCTTTTAATCTTCTGCCAGGTCCTACAGGGTAATTGGCCCCAGCAATGACAGTTAATGGGGCATCCTTTGCATACCAGACAGATACTTTACTTCACAGAGACGAATGAAAGAGGAGGCCTCACCTATGCTGTCCCCATTAGGGACAACTCAGACATAATAAAGAGCTACTTTGTGTGTCATAATTGACCATAACAGACCTGTTTAAGCTTCAGCTATAAATAGGTGACTAAATTTCTACCGTCAAATGCATTCTGATCAGGTAGAGTACCTGAAAGGTGGCTGTGATTCCATATTGAAATCATAGAAGTCAAAGAGTTGGTGAAGGTTATCTTGCATAGATGGAATCCTACTGTTTCTATGTCATATGATGCAGAGGTGTTGATTTGTACGTTCCTGAGATGCTGGAAAGGTCCAAGTCCTTTACACAGCACACTCAATGACATCCGTGATAGACAGAAGGATGTCAATATGACATGACTAATGCTCGTGCCTATCCTCTGCAAAATCAGTGACACTTGTTAGCGAGACTATGAGTCCCTGTTCACCCGAAAGAAACCTTTTCAGGAATGATGGGAATGTGGCAAAGATGAACACAGTATTATGGCCAATGAGTCAAAAATAAACAAATTACTAACAAAGACAAATATGGTCACCAAACTACAGGAAGTTCAACTCAAGGCTCAATACTTTGAATCCTGCAAAACTCAGAAAGTTATATTTACCTAATTGTTTTAAATGCAATATGTACAACTTTGACAAGTGAAACATAATAACTGGAAGAACTGGGTTGATTTTAGTATTCAACTCAGTTATTCAACCCAGTACTTTAAATGTGCACTCACTAACAAAATACTACCAATCCAAAAGAAGGAATGCTCTGATTTAGTCCACATGCAGACCAATAATGGGGTGATGCATAATGGTTGGATTTGCAAAACGCTGGGACATATAAAATGTGTGTCAGGGGCATAAATAGAAATAAAATGAGTCAAAGACACTGAGTGAGGTCCACAGACACAAAAAGTGGTGCAACTATATCTCATGTCACAAGATCTCACACAATGTTAAAATACCACAAAAGTTCTTGTCCAAGCAAAGTTTGCCTTTAAAAGTGGAATGTACCTTTATCTGATGAAATAAAAGTAAGGCATCATCAACCAGTTGGAGACAGGTGCTTAAGCTAGACTCTTATTTTAGATAAAGTAAGCAGTTCTTGAGTTGTTGCCCTCTAGCGTTGACCAGGGCAGTCCGACAACACTCCATTACTAAAGCACTGAAGAAGACTAATCCCCTCACAAATGAACAATGTGGCAACATTATTGGTCTTCATTAAAAAGAATCAGTGTCAGAAAGACAACAAAGTTAATAATGATTTATTATAAACCTCTATGAATGTTATGTCTTTATCAGTACTACTAGTAATAAATGGAACTTTATATTGGTGACACCTTGAGTGTGCAAGCAGACAGCTGTTCATATCAAACTAACTGGCATATTAGGTATTTGGCCTAAATCTGGGAGAAGCAGTAACATAAAGACACCCAACACATCGTGTCATTGCATCAATGTGTTTTGAAGAATAATGAAGAGCAGTACATGGTTAGCAGATGGAAAAATATGGGTTAAAAAATCGAACTGTTTATACGAAGCAGATTTCACTTTCATTGGTCACCATGCTCATGATTTTATATAAATGCTAGAGAACTGCTGCTATTTCTCAATGCAGAACAGTGAGCTGTAGAGATATAGCTTCAAAATGGTGGACATGCATTCCTGGTAGTAATGTACTTCTGAGTTTAGTCATGTTACTAAAATCCCAACTGATGTTGCAGGACTGTGATATCTAGAGTAAAGGAGCTGAGCCTTAACCTCCAGGATGAGGGCTCTCTGGTTGGCCCCCATGCCCGTCCACACTCCTCTCCACCCCAGCCTCTTTACAGTTGTTATCAGCAGCAGGTTTGTTTACCTGGCCTCGGGTCACTGGCAGCCGGTCGCATGTTTGGTTGCTGGAGACAGATAAGGCGTCTCTCCACCCACCTAACTGAAGACTTTATCACTCTCCACTGTGCTTCGCAGTGCGGCTGTGTGTTTGTGTGCGTGTAAGTGAGCGTGCGGTGATAACCCCTGGCCCCAGCACTGGGCCGCAGCTTGGCATTCAATGTTTACAGCGGGTCGGATCAAAGCGGTCTCACTGTGCAGCCGGTCAGCGGACCGAACTGCAGGCAGCCTGTGAGAGGTGGTGTGTGATTGTGTGTTTTCCCAGTCAATAATCCTGAACCGAACAAGGCCTGAAGCAGTTTTGTTGAGTAAGTGTCTTTACCTTATTTTGGAAAGTCTTTGCACGCCATGAGTGAAAAAGCTGGATGAAAACATTCTTTCTGTGAACAAGATAATTGATTTCTACTTTCAAGATGTCATTCATATTCATGTTCAAGACTGTTAAGAAATCAAGAGTGCCTAGGTGTGGTGTTGTAAATGAAGAAAGAATTATTATTAGTTGAGAGTGTTCTTGCAAGACTGAATTACACTAAGGTTGTGATGTCTAATACAAACGGTTTTCACCAACAGTCCTTGTGTTCATTTTACTTTCCACACTCTGGTAAGAGGTTGTCTTTGGGCAAATCCCAGTCAGCCACATCCTTCCTACCTAAGATGTAATCAAATGTTCCCCGATCTCTCACACAAAACCCCTTCAGGCCAGACCTGTTGTTGCACAGCAGGGAAAGGCTCCAACAAGCTCCACGTCTATAAGACCTCCAAAAGATCAAGTGACATTTCTAATATATAACCAGTCATGTAACTGCTTAGGCAAAATGCAGGTAGGAGTATTACAAAGAAAGTGTAGAGATATGAACTTGGTAGATGACATGTGTAGAACAGGTGAGAAAAAGGTCAAGAATCTAATTCAATCCCCCAACCAGCATGTAAAAAGAGCCAAAGGGTGTCAAGTTTTTCTGACCTTTTTAATACAAACCCTGTATGGTTCTGATGCTCAATGCTGTGGTTGCAAATATTCGTCTTATTGAATGTAACTAAAGGAAAAGGATTGTATTACACAACTTTGTAGCATGTTACTGTAACATCAAATGCGATAATATGTTTTCTACCTCTGATATAGCAATACTAACACATCTTGGAATATACTTTTTAACTTAATATATAATTATTTTAGGAATAGGCAACATACCTATTAAAAAACTTTAAAGTGAGAGATTAAAGTGAAACCAAGAGTCAATAGTCACAATATTAAATATTATATACATGCCCACCAGTTCACACAGGTGTACTACAGTATACTGGCCAATATCAGTATTTGTCAGTTTAAGATTTACAACTGCATGTTGTTTTTATTGCTTTTTATTATTGTGTTTTTGTGATGTAAAGCACTTTGAAGTGCCTTGTTGCTGAAATGTGCTAAACAAATAAACTATAATTGATTGATTTCTGAAAAATAACAGATTAGATTTGAACAGGTCAGGCAAATACTGAAAAGTCTGTAAGATGACTATGCACTGCAAAAATACCAAAATCTTACAAAGTATTTTTGTCTACTTTCAAGTGAAAACATCTTAGTGCACTTGAAATAAGGCAAAAGAACTTAAAGGTAGAAGACCACGAGCCTTTTCAACAAGACATATAGGCTTATCCTAAGCCTAGTTCACACAGTATGATTTTAGGATTGTCGGTCGATTTTCAAAACCTGAGACCACACATGAGCCGATAAAAAATTGTAGGTATAATGGGTTGGATCGTACCGTGTATGGTACCCAGCCACATAGCAGGACCAACACACCACACATGAACCCATTTCACTCACCAACATTCAGGCCTCAGACAGAAAATCCTGTAAAACCCCACGATATCATTTTTATTGATATTCCTTGCACGAAATGTTTGAATAAACATTCACGTTGTTCCACATATCCACCAGACTCTCTGTCGCGCCATGTGAGCTGCTTTTTGGTTGGGATTCCTCTCTGTGCTTATATCACCACGTTGGTGATATAAGCACCTGATTGGCTACCTGTCACATTCAATGTGTTGCGTTCTAGCTCTTAGTCGGGGAACACCGCATATGCTGCAATAGTTCAAGACATCCAACATGTTGAATATCCTCAACTTTAGATCAGAGTGGTCCTGGCTTTCTACCAACTGGATCCGATCAGTCTAAACACACCACACATGGCAGGCGATCGGTAACGATTATCGCAAGGAACAATCTTAGGATGCCGAATGTTCTAAGTTTGTCATAAGGAGAAAGTCGGGACTAAAAAGTCGTGCCGTGTGAACTAGGCTTTAAGTAATTAATTTTGAATACAGACAAAAAATGTTCCACTGGCAGATTCTTTCACTTATAACAAGATGGGTTTTTTCCATTTGAAGTTTAAAAAAATCTGCCAGTGAAACTAGTATATTTTTATCTGTATCACTTAAGACAAGATTATTTGTCTTGTTTAAAAGTTATTTTTGTCTTATTTCAAGTGAACTTACAGTAGATTTTTAAACTAGAAACTAGACAAAAATAATTGGTAAGATTTTGTGTTTTTGCAGTGTAGTTTAACAGATTTCTCCTTTTAATTACTTCGAAGGCAGAATTGGAGTTCCACATAGTCACAAACAGAATATCTGATGCACTCTGTTCAAACATGAATTTAATGATTAGAGTTGTGTCTGTGTTTGTGTGTCAGACCTTGGCCTCGGTCTCTCCCCGATGCAGGGTATAGAGATGGTGAACAGCACTCTGTGAGGAAGCCCAAGGGTGGGTGAGGATCTGGAAGACATGGAAGTCATGGCCCAGGGTGTCGGCTGTCACCAGGAGCATTCCTACAACAAGCACAGTGACAGCATTACAAATCATTAACTGGTATCAACATAATTCTTTTGGCCGTCCGCAATGTATCCTCCTGTATCTGATCCAAGCACCATGTTGTTTTTGATCAAGAGTTGGAATCCAGTGGAACCTCACAACAACTGATGAGCTTTTTGCTGGTTTGAAGAATTGTTAATATTACTCTGCCTGGTATGCTGTCAACTGCAAGAATTTTTGGCATACAAAAAATGCGGGCTTGCGAAGTTTACCTTGGCACGGATGGCTCATATTGGCTCACCTATATGTACTCCCATTTGTCCCTCTGTATCCAGCAGCAGAGATGCACTGTGCAGCAGATTTAGTTCATCATGCAGGGTCGGTCCAAAGTTGTATGAGGCCTTGAGCAGAATTTGATTTACGGGCCCCTCTTGCTCCAAACATCAGCACCACTAACAGCATTTCACCATGAATTTAGTGAAATCTGGGAGAGGGTGCCTAGTTTAATTGACCGGGCAGTCAAATGTAATTGTAGTTTACTAAGATGCATTAATGAACAGCTAAAACTCAAAGATTAAACTGAGAGCATGAAATTGTTGCTATAGAAACAAAACAATCTAACTATGAAGATTGTTCTTTGAACTTTTACAAAGTAAACTTGCCAGTTCCTTAAAATTTTAAATTTAAATGTTAAACAATTTCAAATCTTTTAATTTATGTTCCAGTAACATAATTACCCAGTAATATTTTACGTTTCCTGCCAACTTCACATCTTTGTGGACCGCCACAATGCCCCGACCACCAGGCTTAGCAAGTTTTCTGGGGGAAACCCTGTATTCTGTCAACAAATTACAGTAAAATGTGAATTTTGTCCAGCATCTTCCCATTGATCTCCCACCATTAGAATTTACAATTCTTGTCATCAAAACTTTAGCTATAGTTTCCAACAACATCCCACCAGAGTGCACAGCTATACTGACATGACTAATCAATATGGCTGTCTTATCCAAACAATGAAACAAAGACTTGACAGTTTGAAGCACTGACGTGTTCATTAAGACAGATTTGTAATTTTGAGTGATGAATTAAGGAAGCGGATTTTGCTGTTTGTATGAATTGTTTTCAGAAATGCACTTACTGTTTTGCAAATGTCAAAAAATGATTCAAGAAATGCAACAAAGCAAATGAAAAAAAAACTAACAGCAGACCTGTAAAAGTGGTAAAATAAAACATTATTTCAGTTTTACTCCCTGGGCTGGACCACACAAAGTCTGCCAACTCTACCAAGTCTGCCGGACAGATGCTAGACAGTATGACAGAATTATTGTGTCTTTAAAAACAAACAAACAAACAAGTCCATTAAACCAGCTATCGTTTGTTCCTGTCATAAAAGCCAGCTTTCTCTCATATGATAGCTCGGTTTGGTTAAGTGCAGGGCTCCCGCCGTGTGTTCCTGTAAGGGAAGACAAGATGATAAGTATCTACGAAGGAGAGCATCCAAGCATCTACTCATCTAAGGATCACCATGGCTGTGTGCATGCACACTGGAAATCACTAAAACACTGAACCACAGCGCAGCACAAGTGTAACCAACACTGACAGGCCCATTCATTTAGCCCCGTTTTATTTGAAGCTCGTCAAACTGCAGAAAGTATAGGCCCTCACCATAAACAACATGCTCAACAAACCACACCAGAACAAACCCAGATCTGAACTGGTTTGGCCAGAAAAAAGGCAGCTCAGACACAAGCCCAAACCCAGAGCCAGAAGCTTTCAACAGAACGGTGAAACCATATCACTGATGGAGACTAACAACTGGCCAGCCTCTGTCATTCTGAGGACTCAACGACACAAGTCATACTAAAATAATTTGTCCTTTTCCTATGAGTTGTTCCACTTGGAATCTATTCCGTAGAAGCAGCAGTAGGTTTTAATTAGTGGCCAGGCTTTATTGGGTGGCACGTCAAAAGTGAAAAGAGGAGGCTGTAATGGCAAGAGATTAAAAGAATTCAGCAACATGTGCAAGGGAGATGGAAAACACTCCCCAACGCCCTTAAACATGAAGAAATATTAAGACGCCTAATAAATTTAGCACATTCGTTAACTGTTAAAAGCTTTCTTTTTTGAGAAATTCTTGAGAAAAGATAATACAGAGGTGGAATGAGGGAGGTAGAAGGGATAAGCAGTAGGGTCATGTATATTATCGAGTGGAGCCAAGCAAAGTGTGGACTGAGACAGTGGTTAGTTTTTCATGCTGTATCACAGCGACCAGAAAGGCAGAGAACTAAGGCCCAGGGCCTGTAAACTCTTCAAACCCACACCCCAAACGAGGTGCCAAGCCACAAGAAGCATTTGCGTCAACTGGGGATACACAGAAAAAAGGAACGGGGCCCTTCTAATTATAGAGTCTGGAAACGGAAGCGCGGGGTGATTAGGAATTGAGGCGCTGCGGTCTGTTTATCTGGGAGCTTCCTCTCACTCTCAAAGCCTCTTTCACCCACGCTCCACTCCTTCTTTTAGTTCTCCTCTGCTCTCTGTTTTGGTCAAGCCCTGCCCTCCTGGTGGCTGCACAGTCTGCCCTCTGGCTTTCCAGTGGATGAAAGTTGGCTGCTGATTTCTGGCGTGAGCCCGTATTTCTCTTTTGTTGATGCTGCAGTTAGGGCCCAAAAAAAAGTAAAGGCTCAAAGAGGCTCGAGCTGTGTGAGTGTCAGAGCCCAAGGATTGGGGATTTTGCGGCAGTGTTGAAATACAGATGCGCTCACCGAGAGGCGTCAGTCGGTTAGCCCGCAGGAAGACCAAATTAAAAAGTAGCTGAGCCACTCGGCGGCTGAAAAGACAGGGTTTCGGGGAAACCAGAGGCTGGCCAGAGCATGGTTTGACACATCCTATTTATAACACCTTGTCCTATACGTTACAGTGTTATTTGTGATGATTTACAACTAAAAATTGCTGGCACACGCACTTAGACGTGCACTAAAATGAAAGAGATGACCTCTAATTTGCCATGTGCGTAATACATGCATGCATAGGGAACATGAGGAAAATTGAATAATCATTTCCATAAATGTCTGTTTTTAGTTTCTGTGACCCCTCTCCTAGAACTGAGTCTTTTGTTGTGTTTCGCTGCAAGCTGTACTGCCCCATCTCTGTCAACCAAACAGAAAACATCTGCTCAAGCCCCATTAATAGTGGACAGAACATTCATTTACAAAGTGGTTGAAAGAGCTTTCTACATAACAATTGCAGATGGAACAAGAGGGTGGCACAGAAAGCTAAAACAGAAGTGGAAAAACAAAAATAAGCAAGAGGTCGGTGTAACATAAAATGTTACAGCGCCCTCCCAAACTGCTCTTTTATGGTGCATGTTTATGGGCACAAAGAATGTAAAATCCACAGAGTTCTTCATATGTACAAGGTGAATGTTCGAAGTTCAGTTGACAGCTAAGGTAAGTCAACCTTCTTCAGTGAAGACAGAGGATTTGCATAGATGAGCATGAAATCAAGTGGCAGTTCTACAGCTGCCAGGTATGTGTCCAGTTTATATGGTGCTTCAGAATTGCAATGTTGCAGAATTTTTTTAATTTTTTTAAAAGCATCTTCTACACCCTGGCCAACCTGGTCATCAAACAATAGGTGGGCTGGGGATGTAATGCTGTAGTTAAAGCTACTTCATTTGTCAATGAACGCAGATACACAATAGTTAATTGACAGGGTATTAGGACACACTTTCTCAGTATTAGAACACACATGAAAATATAAACATAAAGTCACTCAATATTCTTCTATGGAAGCAAAAGCTTGATGTTACAATGAAATATAAAATATTTTCACAATAAATGCTTTTCCAAGATCCAGGCTTCCAACACAGTCTCATATTCAACCTCTATATCTGACCTCTATAACCAACAAAATCTTACTTAAATCTTTGATGTTCACTCAGGTAGTATGTAAGACTTATCCTGGTAAGAGAAAATAAACACAACATATCACTTAGTAAGTATTCATGAAGGGTACGGCAACACCGATGCGTCGGCGCATACGTCAAGCCCATAGACAAAACCCCGTGTCGGTGCGCGTATTGCTTTCAGCAAGTCACGTGACCGATACAGGAACTGTTTCGAAAAGGACACTGGCGCGCCAAACTGTGTTCATAAGGAAGCGAATCTGTCAACGGGATGCATTTGCCAAAAGAATTATTGATCTTTTATGGTACAGCGTCAACTATGGAGCCTCAAGGCAAACGAAAGGTTTCGTAGTTTGGGACCATTTTGATCTTTCATCAGAAAATAAGGTGTTGGTTATCACTTCATTGTTGTTTCATCCAGTTCTTTTCAGTTTCCACTTGATCTATCTGACTCCAAATTCAGCTGAAATTGATTCTTAGTTTACATTCACATTAAGTTCTGCAGGTTAAGTGTTACATACTGTATGTTTGACAGGACTGTCTTATTTAAATAAATGCCAACAATGCACCAAAGAAACCACAAACATAAATATGAGCGGCTCTTACTCATATGTAAGAGCATATGAGTAGGTTTCAGGTTAAGGGTTACGGAAACCAAAAGGTCAAAATTATGTATTCCTAATATAGCAGAAGGGGTGCCGTCAGACTAATTCCAAATTTATTTTAACAACTGATCAACACACGTTGGTGTTAAAATGCTGTCTATTTAAATTCCTGAAAAATTTAAATCAATTAAAAGGCAAATGGACAAGATTCTAAAGTTTTATTTACATAAATACAAAAGATTCTAATCTATAAATTGGCATATACTGTACTTTGACTCTATACTGTTACTCCAATCCAAAAGATGAAAGCTACAAAAGAAAAGCAAAGAAAACATCAGAGAAAGGGGCTTCTCAAGGTTCATTTGATGTACAGTGGGCTGAAACCAAGGGTTGTGTTTTTCTACATGCTCCACAGGCAGACCACCTGTGAGCACTTCGATGTTAATAGATATGAAAAAAAGGTGTTTGTGTGTGGCTAACCTTGCTGACAAGCTGCTATTAGTTTGATATTCCTATGCTGGAATGTCGGTCTTTTTAACAGGGTAAAAAAGTCACCTAGCTTTAAAGCCGTGCCGACACAAAGGCAAGCACCGTAACGGTCAAGTTCACAAAGCATGACTGGTTCTCAAGGTAGAGCTTCAGGCTTGTTCTTTCATCAACTTAAGCGGAAAACACACCACTTAGGTCCATTTTTATGCAGCATTTACATATTTGCACACTTCCTGCTGGGAGTTGTTTTAAGAGGAGAGAGGTTTCTGTTGCAGACTGTCACAGGCGAGGCGGCTGTTCGCAAGAACAAAAACCTGCTCACAGCAGTTCTTGTTTTTTTAACACCAGGGCTATTTGTTGGTCAATTTTTTTTTTTAATTCTTAAACAAACTACTCTAATCAACAGATCCATTCCTCTGAAGCTAATCCCTTTTTTGAGCAGACAAACAGTGAGGCTGCAGAGATAATCCTTTTGCATTTACATGGTTTCTTAAAATTTAATTTGCTTCTGGTAATCTGTGACGTCTCAATCAGTCACAGTTGTTGGTCCTAGAAAAGACTTCACTAAGTTACAACTGTCCATATCAACATCAAACAAAATAGTCCACATCTTTACCATTGTATTAACCTAGCTGAATAACATTTATATTTTTTCAGCCAAATATATCTTAAATATAAAGACTAACATAGATCATCACTCCATCACATATATTAGTAAAAGTTGATTATTTTTTTTTACATAAAGGCACCTTTTAAATTAAGTATATTAATATTATTATTAGAACTACTTATACTACCACAAGTAGAGACCTTTGCCATGGTTCTTGGGACACATGGCAGCAGCCTTCAGGGTATTTCAACTAATTTACATATGTATTTATGACAGGTGGGCCAACACTAGAACAGCGGCTGCGCTCTATTTCAGACAAATTGTGATGTGTATAAAAGGAAACGTGTGCAGCCCCTTGAGTGCGCACAGTTTTATACATCTGAATTTTTTTGTGTGCCACAATTTTCAAAATGTGTCCCTGTACCAACTTTTAGTATAAAAACCGTGCACTCTTTTATACATGATGCCTCTGAACTTTGTATATGCTCTCGCTGGCAAAGAGAATAACGGTTTTCTCTTTTCCTCTTCCCATGAAAGTTTGATTGAAACGTGCACTTTAACATCAGCTATAATAAGAGCCTGCTGTGCAAATGACATTTTAGGGTTTCTTTGAGACTTCTTTTAGCATCTTACAGTCTGCTCTCAGCACAAAGCTTTTTGGAGGGCCACACCTGGGTATGTTGATAATTGCTGTAAATATTTTCCACTTGTACACTATGTCTCACAAAGTGGAATGTGTGATTTCTTTTCAGACTTCTTTTCATTTTGCACCAGGCTCGCAAGTAGCTACACTAGCTGTGTTTCCCTTACAAATGTACCAAATCTTTCTTGATAATGTCGAATCTTTTCTTGATAGTATCATAGAACACAATTTTGGAATTGCAGTAATTCCATTAAATAAGAAACACAATTAAAATCACAAGTGAATAAGTTTATTCCCATGATAAGTCTTTAAGAAATATGCCATGCCATCATTCTTCTACCACTTCTGTCTTCTTTGTCTTTTCCACCAGCAATAACATCCGGTTATTGATCACACAACTCATGTGAAGCAAAAAAGTGTTTCCATTGCAATTTTGAGAAATATGCAAATTACGGTAAAGCCGAGAAAACACATTATCCTGACACAACATTTTAACAAAAAACGTGAGTTGTTTTCTTTAATTTGCTCTGAGCAAATATATTTTCACGATTCTAATTTGTGCAATTGTATGGTCGATGGAAACACAGCTAGTGTACTTTGTTTCTGAAGACCGTAACATGGTGTTCAATTCTTATTTCAGCAGCCAAGAGCAAAGCATACCAGGGTCTAAAAGGTGAAAACATTCTTCAAAACAGTAGGTGAAGATCTTCTAGTCATCATGTGATAAGCCAAGGTGTTATTTCAGTTACTTTAAATGGAAAGAATGTGGGGGTCAATTTAATCTACACCAAATACTGTATGTGTTGTTTAAAAGACATTCTTTTTTTTTACTTTTTACATGACATGAATTATTCAGTAACATAAAAAATCTTAAATTATAAATGATATTAAATATCCAACTGAATTATTCAGTAGCACAAAAAATATTAAATATCCATCTACACTAAAAAATATGACAATGTTATCTCTTCCTCTTTTGGAAAATATTGCCTGAGTTTGACTCTCGGCTTGAACAAATTTATTTATTTATTTATTTTCCATTTTTTGCTCGTATTTTTTCGACAGTAGGCAGACAGGAAGGAGGGTGAGGAGAGGGGGGGAAGACATGCGGTAAAGGTCGTCGGGACGGGAGTCGAACCCGCGACGTCCGCGTCGAGGACTAAGGCCTCCAAACGTGGGGCGTGCTAACTCCCTGCGCCACCACGGCATGCCCCAGCTTGAACAAATTTTAACACTTAAGCTGCTTTTCCTCTTGATGTCGTCCCAGTTGGACACAACTGTACGGGCATTTAGTAACTTTACACTGCTGAGGTGTCTGGTGTAGAAACCACATCATGTCTACCAGTGAATACATATAGCAATTTACTTTATGGAAAATGAGCATCTAATTTTCTTTTTTCTCTCTGCTATTAAAGCCAGTAGGTCATCCCACTGAAGCCTAGATGACAAGGTAGCATTTCTAACAAAAGTAGTAACTTTAAAAAAAAAAAACCTTCAGTCTTTATAGAAAACTGCAACATTACAAAGGTTGCAACGTTTCCTTTCCAAGACAGAGCTGGAAAAAGTCAACAGTATCCCTCCACAGTAATGACTGTAAATCACATGTGAGGCAGCTGTGAGTGCTAATTACTATCTTGGTGTGAAGACACAACTCTATCCAAGCTAAATGTGTGGCTAGAAGTGTGTGGCTGAGTCAGGCTGCTTGTGTGTGGGAATTCCCCTCGTGTTCAACATGTGCATGTGGGTTGAGCGTTTTTTCAGCGGCAGCCTGGTTTTTTTCACACATCAGTAAGATGCAGCGAAGGAGTTATTACACCACGGAGAGCTGCCTTCATGGCACAGCTGCCTCAATGGTCAGGCACGACAGGCCTGGCTATTCATTAGACCGGCATGTTACTAAACCAGGAATATGGTTTATGGGACAGTTCCGTGTAGGGAGAAATTTAGCCTTGATTCATCTGCCATTACCCAGGGCTTTGATGGGACATTCAAAACTTCCATATTCAGAACATCTAGATGGCTAAAAAATACAGTTTTATGAGACTGAAAAATGTAATGAAAGAGACTTTTCTCCACATTAGGATGAACATACAGTTATATCTGACATCTGACATTTTTGTTCTTTTTACTACTCAGGAAAGCATGTTAAATTTACAGTTACCTACTGGATTCATATTTGAATGAATGAGTGAATGAATATCCTTCAATCCCAGAGGGAAATGTATAATTTTAACAGGTGATCTATTGGCTTTTATTTCAGTGTACTTGTTTCCAAGTTATTTTAGGATTTAGAATTTCTCCTTTATTTCTTCGTCATTAAAAAAGTAGAACCCATTTGTTACTATATGTGAGTAGTATGTATTTTGGGAGTTTCAAGGTTGTTTCTGTGGCCAAAAGAATCAGTGAACGTTTTAGAGGACAGCTCAGTTATTGTAAGTTTATTTCATGCTGCAAAGAAAAACACTTTCCAACAAAGTGAGAGAAACCTTTTCGAAGTCTAGTCCAATTTGCTCAAATTTTGAATGTCTCATTCTCTGCCCTAAATACAAGGTTTGGGGTAGTTTCAAAATATTACCCAGCAAAGTGGGACAGTCTTGAAAAAGCTGAAGAATAATCAGAGATCACCAACTCATATTACATCAACAGATGTGGAAAAGTAATGCTGGAATCCCAATACGCCGTCCTTATTTCACATCACACTATTGCACATTTGCTTTTGGCTTTAATGACAGGTTTGAGCACCACCTATGATACTGTAGCATGCACTATTTGATCACCAGGTTAAACAGGTTGTTTTTACAAATGTTTAGAAAGATTCAGCAGCATCAGAGTTACAACACTGAGATGCTGCCTAACACATACATACAATGTATGTGTTATCACAACGGAATAAAAGCAAGAACAATGTAATCATTACACCATCAACCCAATAATAAGGTCCTACTATATGGCCCTAATATCCCATTAGGATGAACTCACTGAATGTTTATAGTGCACCGAATATCCAGATCCTTCAGTATGGACATTTTTTTAAATAGAACAAAGCAATGACATTGCAGCAAATGTAGAATAGCACATGCTGACATGGTAAAGAGTGGAATAATATTTTTTATCATTAATCCCAATACGAACACACTATGAAAAACAGAGATGGAAATACAACACATATGCATCATGCTCGTAACAGGACGACCTGATGTTTTACAAAATGTGTCTCCTTTTCTCTTATGCTTTTTGATCTGTCAATAGAAAAAACAAGAAAAGAAACTGTGACAGAAGCAGCACCTGACGTAGAGGCTATCAGCATTTTTGTCACAAATTTGCTGTCAATTGGAAAAATCTCCCCCCAAAATATCTCAGACAACCACGAATATTGTTACATCATTTAATGGACTGCAAGCAAAAGAATAATTTGGTCACATGTTTGGCTTCTATGGTGTAAATATTTTTTATCACTGAAATATTCCATACTTTTATTAATTTTATTACTTTTTATTAATTTAATTACTGAATGTTTACATAATAGTTTTTTTTTTACAAAAATTTTAAAAATATTACAAAACTTCAGACTAAATCCTTATAAGTCTGAATTGTACAAATATTTTAGAGTTACTATAGTAAAATAGGGTGAGTAGTGAAAGAATTAAAATAGAAGCATTTCTGAAACAGAAAAAATAGAAGGAGTGGATTCTGTCACACATGGAGGCACAATTTGCGGAACAAATGTTACTTTAATTAATTAAGAAAGATTTTAGAAGATGCTAATGTGATTTTCATTCGGATATGTTCACTTTGTAGTGTTACCAACTTGATAACTAAGCAAAGCACTAAATCCTTATCAGTCTGAATGAGATTGTTGCAGAAAGACATTTAAGAGCTCAGAGTGGAGCCTGAAGGCTGAATCAATCACTCCATCTAGTGCCAGTCAGTCATAACAAATCCTCAACATCTCTGGCATGAAAACACGAGGACATTTTGAACTTGGCAATGCACCTAATAATCAAGTCAAGGATCATTGAGGATGATTAGAAAGAACGAGACGCAAAAGAAAACAAGCACACTCAGTGCAGCTGTTAAAGGAGCACTTTGCCACTGCACTTCATGTGCGTCCCTCTAATTACACTGCTAGGAATAGATGCACAAATCCAATGCAACGCCGCAGAGTGCTAGGCGCCACACCAAAAGCTGGCAGCCTCCGGTTCACCCTTTACAGAGCCTCTAACACACACAAGCCACTAAGGTTTTATAACTCTTCCCAGCCAAAACACTTGAGCTTTCCAGACTTAGTTTGAGTCATTTCATCATTTCCTCTTTAGTCTAACACTATTATTTTCGTCATGATGAGCTTGAACTTTCTTCCATGTCAGTAGTGGATGGAAGGAAGCACAAGTTCAATATGAGCAGGTTCCAGTTCTCCTACTGGCAGTCCAACAAACCAGTCTGTCAGATCTGGATCCCAGTCCATCCTGGATTGTTATGAACATTCCAGATATTTTAGAATTTGTGGAAATTCACCACCAGATAATCAGTCATCCAAGGGTTCATCTGGAGTTGGTCCCATTAAGTCCAACTCTTTTATCTGGCTTTTTGGTCCGGTTTTTTGGCAATGAAACTGATCTCAAAGACATGACATCTGGCTGTTGCAAACGAAGAAGCTACAAATTCACGGTGGAATATTAACCTTTACACTTCAGATAAATTAATTCAAGAATTTCTAAATATTTATAGGAATGCATCTAAGTTTGCATCCTTTAGCATTATGGTTTGTTTGTACAAACCTTGGATGTGTAAATGAAACTTGGCCCTGCTCAACTAAAGACGTCTTTAAAAAAGCAACGGTTCCTATTCATGTACTGTGATAGAGATTCCACAACTAGGAAAATGTACAATCCACAGCTCTGGGTAGAAAATATGTCCTGATCAAGTTCTTGATAATCAACTTTTCTGACCTGGGATGTGTTTTTGATTTTTGATGGGAGGAATGAGGGACAGAGTCTAGACAACCATCTGTAGTCAGTCTTTGTCCATATTTTAATCCTTTTCCTGCTCAGACAGAGCTGCTCAGTTAGTCTTGAGTCTCAGTAAGTGAGGGATTCCTGAGGGTCAGGGGGTGAAAGTCATCTCTCAGCAGCTTCTTTATTAACTTACACACACACGCTGGGCAGGAGTACATTCTGAGAGTTCACACACACAATATGACCCCAAACATCCACACTGATTCTTAAATACTGGGCATTGGCATGCTGATAAATTGTTCTATTTTGTGGTTGCTTCTTTCAAATTTTCTGAACTTTTCTCTTCATGAAACTACTCTGGGGAAGAAGTGATTTAAATTATTTGATCTATAGTTCAATTGCTAAGTTTGGTCAGCAACAGTAAAAAGACCACGTAGTTGTTTTTCTTTATGTAATTAAACAACACACACATATCTATCTAGCTATCTCTCTCTCTACATATATATGTCTATATATACATATACACACATTATACACTAAGTAAGTTACTCAGTGTATAATATTTCAACCAAAGTGTTGTACAGTCTGTTTTCTGGTTTCACTGCAAGTCTTTAATGCAAGCCGTCTCTTGAAAAGCAGGCATTTGTGTGGGTGTGTATGTGTGTTTTGTGCGTGTGTGTTTCTGTGGAAGTGGTCCTTACCACTAGGGTTGAATTGCATGCAGGATATGGGTTTGTCATGGGCTGGAAAGTGAGCCACCACTCCCTCTCCGTCCGAGTCCTCACTCACCAGGACCTGTGGTGTATACACACATGGACACAGACCCAAAATCACTTTCTGACCATGGCAACAATAAACAGAAAACGGGACTTCCCCCTTTTCAAGGATTTATTGTTGACATTTTGGGTTTTGGTGTGAAAAGTGTTTTTTGGCATGCCAACAGAGCCTTTAAGATGTCATCACCATCTCTTCGACAAAAGAAACACTTTGATAGAAAATTTTCTTGCACTGCTCTGAAAAGAAAGCAAACTCATAAACTAATCTACATTTGAAAAATCCGGTGCAAAAATTACTGACACACCAACACAGGGAAAAAACATGTACAAATTTACTTCAGCAAATCAAATATTATCTTGGTATTATACTTTACTATGACTGAAAGCTGCTCCTAAAGTTGAGTAAAATGTCTGTTATAAAAATCAAGAAAGTAGATTGAGTAGTCAAGAAAGAAGATGAGGAAGAAAAGCAAGAAGCCTCTGACATGAATCAGTTCACTGTTATTACAGAGAATCCAGACATGGTGGTTCTGTGAGAGAAAGATGCTTGAGCCCTTTGAAACATATCTGTCCTCTGGAGAACAGAGTGGTACACAGGGGAGGGAGTGTGACGGTGTACCACAAGCTTTCTGCTCCAAATAAGGAATTTCAAAGTCTAAAGAAAACGAAAAATATCTAGAATTTCCAAAGGAAATGCTGGCTCAGTGCTGGCTTATTTCCCCCCCCAGGCCCTCCTCTAGAGTTTTAACTTCTGGACTTTTGTTGACCGGCTGACTCAGTCTTCATGGTTAGCGTACAGTGTACAGTTACAGTGTGTCACTTAGTGACAGAGAGCAGACTTGCTTCTAAAGGCCTGAGTCTGACGTACAAGACACAAACTAAAGGCAGAATACAGAGTCATAGGGGAGGCAGTGAGTGTGTGTGTCAATGGCATTAAGCTCCCACGGCTCATTAAAGATGTGACAGCTTCTGCGCTTTGATTAATTACAATGTGGTAAAGCTGAGGAGAACTAGAGGCAGAAAAACGTTCAGCGTTTCATTTGACATTGAGACAACAACTGGTAAAGTTCCAACCGTGTCAATATAAAAACACTAAGCACCATTGGTGGTGCTGCATTTGCACCTTGCCTCAAATAACAGAATCTGTACAAAGCATTGAAATTATTTATTAAAACAAAGTCTTCTTGAAGTAGTTTTTGTGGGTTTTTTGTGTTTGTCTTCTCAAAACCTGTCACTCATGGCAGATAACCTCTCAAACTCAGCCTTTCCACTGTCACCACATTCTTGATCAGGAAGAGAGATTCCTGCAAGGTCAAAGACTCCATGCAACAGGCCAAGTATTGCACAGATAACTCTCGACTAACTGGCAAAATTCTAAATTAGACCTTCTGGTATTACATCTAGATACAGTAGGAAGTCACTAAATCCATGGTGCTTATATGCCTGGGATATAAACACCATGATAATGTATGAATTTGATTTAATGCACATTTTTGCATTGCTGGAAGTTCATTAGACTAACATGACATTTATTGTAAATGAGTGTTTTTAAATAACCGATTGAGTTTTCATAAAATAATGTGTTAAATGGCATAGTCAGAGTCCCGTTCAAATCCTTCCCCACCCATCAGACAAAGTCTGTACTATTGAAAAAGAAGAACAAGCAAATATATGATCCCAAAATCTTGTAGCGGTAATTGCAGTGAGAAGGTTCTACATCAGCAAAGTACTAGCTGAATGGGTCTGAACAGAAAAATGTAGTTGGTAAACTGTAAGAAGAAGGATAAATCCAGGTTAGAGGTTTCAACTGAATAGTATCACATTCATACATGAACAGCTTTATATTAATTGAGAAAGAGCAAAGATCTGATAGAAGCCGGATTTCCATTTATCTGTAGGCCCACGAATGCATCGTGGTTGAGCAGTAAACTTGAGTTTGTGCTCTGCATTGGGCAGATGTGTTCATTGGGCAAATTTCTCTTGTGGCTGATATGATTTGGTAGACTTTCAGCCCAAATCTGGTGACAGTCACCACAGGACTTGGCCTATTAGGAGGCCAAGGACTTTCCTTTTCCTTAACCTCTTACTCTTTATCCTTATCTGCCTCCTCTTCTTCTATGATTTTAATCCATATTATGTTCTTCTCTAATTAGACTAAGACCCATGCTGTAATCCAACGTATTTAGTAGTTGGTAATCTACTAACATTTGTTTGTCAGAGCCACGATCTAACAAAGAAAGGTAGAGCGTAGCTCAGGTCCAGTACACAGCACTGCATATAATCTGAAACCTTTTCTAGATTATTGTCAGAGTTGTTTAGTTAACATAGCAGATTATTTTCAAAGGTTGATAAATGGGTGAGCCCAATCAAGAATTTACAAATAAAGTCATTAAAATGATTCTGAACAAGTACAAGGACCACAGTTCACTAACAATTGTGTTGTATCTTTGTGACTAACTGATCTAATTGGTGTAGACATAAGCAAGCAAAGGGTAAGTAATACATGGACATGTTGGATGTTAATTTTATATATATATTTATATAGATAGATAGATAGATAGATAGATAGATAGATAGATAGATAGATAGATAGATAACATTTACAATTAACTAATCATAAGCAAGAATGACCGAAATCATGAGTTCAAGTGTTCTGAAGAGTCCTGTGTTTCATTAGCTGACCTGTCCTTCGCCAACATTGTCTGTGTCAATGATGGTGATCACGCCAGGACTAGGAGGGCTGCGGCGACTCGCACTGTGAGGGGTTCCCTCTTCGTCGGGTGTGACTGCCGGTAGGGTGCCGGCTAGCTGGGTCACAACTTTGCCCACCATTGTTAGGCCTGTTTTCAAAGTCTGAAAAAACATTGAAAAAAGAGAGTAAATTTCATCAGATCCACGCATCAGAAATGATAAATCTAATCCTGCATCTATTTGCTCTAAAGACTTTTCTAAAATAAATATACTTGGAATACCCTCTGTGTGGGTGTATACAGCATGCTTTCTTGATTTCCACTGATAACTTGTAGTGCTGATTATTTGTAGTCCTGCCGCCACAAGAGACTCCAACGTGTGTGAGAGAGGCTCCTCTGTGTCAGCTTAAGGTCCAGCCTGGGTGTCTGGCTCAAACACACCTCTGTGGCTCAATTGAGGGAAATGGATAGTGCTGCTTAAGTGGAGTCTATCTCACGTACTACACTGTCTTAGTCTAATGGAGTCCAATGCATGTGACTGAGTGTCTGCGTGTGTGTAAGCGCCAAAGGGGCCCTGGAGAGCCTAATCAAGCATTCAGACTAGGCGGCCCTGTCAATACACCATGGCGCCTCCAGTTTGTTGGGTCTGAAGATCACCTACTGTCTCTCTTTGCCACTTGGCCAGGCACACTAACAGTCTCTGCTGCTTGGGTGCATTTGCGTGTGTAAAATGTAAGAAATGCCATCAATTATTAAGAGAGGCGTTTGGCCTCTAATTGATCAACACTAATGTGTTTTCTAATCACTGCAGTTGTGGAGTTCTTCGTGGTAGTCCAAACAGGGGGTATTGATTTAGTTAGTGGGAGGGATCCGGGGGAGACGATTAAGTCAGATGGTTGACAAAAAACAGCCTGATGTCGCCATCTGAGCACATTTCAATCTAATTTGTGCAAAAGGTCTTTCTTAATCATATGCAAAGTAGTCATCAGCAAAAGGCTTGGTATGGCCCAAAAAGCGCAAACAGGACAGAAACAACTGGATGATTCTGGCTCCATCTCTCTTTAATCTTTCTTATAAACAAAAGCCATTACACTTTAATGCTGCCCCTTCCCCCTTCTGCGTCTCTGTCTCTGGACATCAGCACACAGAGCCAGCGTGTCGCGCCACAAGCCAAAATGAGATACCTTGTCATCCATATTGAGATATATGGTTCTAAATGAGGAGAGGGCACACGTGCGGAATGCCTGTCTTCATATCAATAGCCCTGCTATTGTACAGCCTACTGACATCCTGCTAACCTCCTGATGGCACAGTTCTTTTTTATGGTAATTACAGAATTCACACACTGGCAGTTTGATACACTTAATCTACAAATAAATCTTTCTCTCTGTTACTAAATAAACAAATAAACTACAATCCCCACAAGGAGAAGCTAATTAGCATATGCTGGTCAGTGACTAAATGATGCCAGGAATGAATTTCACCTAAGATCAGAGGTGGGCCGTTAGTGACTCATTTTAGAGCCACTCCCCAGTGAAGACAAGTGAACCAAGACCAATGGCGAGAAGTAGATTACAGGGCGAACAAAAAACAGGCAGGTTGATGAAGTGTCTCATAAGCTCAGAGCCAGTGAGCCAGGAACGGCTAGGCAGATCCAATGTCAATAGATTTACAGATGGTGGAGGCAGAGCTGGAAAGGCTGTTCTCGCTAGAGTTTTACATAAGCAAGAGTTCAGAGTTCCAATGATAACATATTTCTTTAAGCAGGCATCAAGTGATTCAAGTAAAAAGTTCATTATGTATTTTCAATACACATAACTTTACTAAAACATGGGAGGAAAGGGAGAAAATCAATTATGTACTGTATCTTGAAAATGTATTCAAGCTTTTTAAAATGTATTTACATTTGGTCTTAATACAACTGTAGACTTCAGTGTATTTCATTGGGGTTTTATATAATCAGTCAACATAAAGCAGTAAAAAACTGTGAAGTGGAAGGTGTGTGAGGCATAACCTGTTCATCCTCTTTAACTCCAATACTAAGGCTGCAGTTAATTATTACAGTAATTGATTGAGTGATTTTAGATCTACGTTTTCTCTAGACTCCTTTATAGACTAACATTACATCAACATTATTTTAGCTATTTATTTTATATTTAAGTTGTATTTAAATTACCATATCGCACTTAAGTATATATATTTTTATAAATTTGATATAACCTGTGTTTACATTATTATTTATTAATAACACATTAGATGACATAGCTAGTCAACAAATAAGCAAGTTTCCTTTGTGGATCAATAAAGTATATTCTATCCTATTGTATTCTTCTCACAAGCAGATAATTGGATAACCAAATTGTGTCAACAGTGTGCCTTTCTAATAGTCTTATTTTATGAAATTTTAGAAAAACATAAAGAATGCAAATAAGTAATTCAATTCCATTTTTCAATAACACAATAAACCTAAACCATGATAAAAGTTAATAATGCTTTTATTGCTTAACATGCAATGACATCATTCTTTTGGAGAACTCTAGATCAATTGTAGCAAACGATGCATCTCCAGCTAAATAAATCCTTCTGATATCAGCATGTGACAAGCTCAGCCCTTTCTGCTCGACTTAGCATCAATACTGGCAGAGCCGGCGTCGGGTCTATTCCAAGTTAAAGTTCACCATGAGCAATGTAAAGGTCATAGGTAACATGTAGAAGCAGATGCACTGGTCTGCATGTAAAACCTATGTGCATCACCCTCAAAACACAACTCCCAACATGGTAGTGGGAGCATCATGCTGAGAGGATATTTTCTTCATATCATCTTCTTAAAATAATTGCCTATTTATAAGAAGTTTTTTTTTAGGCCATTATTTTAGGAAGGTAACGATATGGGATATGGATGCTGATCAGATTACTGGCAGAATTGGCTGTGGATGACTGAAAACCTGATAGCGCTGCACACACACCCTTTTACTTGTCATACTAATTAAGTACACAGAAAGAAAAACCTAAGATATCACCTGACTATTACAGGTCAGTGTTTTGTGATTGATACTTGTCACAAAACACTGACTGATTAGACCATTTCTCAGAGAGGTATAACACTTTTTAATAAATAATAATTGAATCTGTTCATTTCAATACTAAACACAAGTTAGCATCTGCAATGTACTGCTGTCTCCCTTTAAAAAGTGTGGAGTTGAGACTAAATAGCTGTCCTGCAGGCAGCTAGTATAATTTCTGACATTAAAACAATGGTAGATGGAAGAGAAGAGTGAGCTTACTTTAGCAGCATTGATCACTGTAGCTGTGTAGGACTGTGCGTTGTCGCCACAGGCTCCTCCATGAGACTGGTGACATCTTATTAACTGCCATAAAGACAAGCATACAAAGCAATAAGGAGACTGCTGGAGGTAAGTAATGAGAAAATCTGGAAAAATTAACTCAGATTTACAGAGTTAGACTATCAACCATTGCTAGATTGATTTTATTAAGAGAAAAAAAATCTGAATGAGCTGGAAAAACCAAACAGCCAATCTCCACTAATTTAATTTCAAACACAACATCCCTTGAAAAGCCCGGCCCCAGTCCTGCTCCAACTGTTCAAAAAGCTACATTTTGTCATTTCAGAAAATCCTCCTCAGGCAGTCACACAAACAGTGGTCCCATCTGTCAATTACTTGAGTGGCCCAGCACCAAAACACGGTTATGCATTAAATGTATTGCAGAATCCTGCAGCAGAACATTCTGGTTTTTGTAAATACTTAAAAATCCCATTAAACAGAAAATGCCTGCGCATCTGTTGATTTTCAAAAATGTTATCATCTGTAGTGGACTCTTCTTAAAATGAGTTGTTTATCCAGACAGATTAAAGAAGCAGAAAACAGATAAAAAGCATTTTATTTTTAGGGTAAATATGTCGTTTCTCTGAGATAAGGCAATTCTGTTATAAGATGAATGTGTGTGAGTGTGTGTGGGTGCGTGAGACCACCTTGTTCTCAGCATAGGCGAGCCAGCGGCTTCCCAGAGCTATTGGATTGAGGCAGGGACCGGGGCATGGATAGCAGCCTGAAGACCCACAACAGAAGGTTTTACCAAAAACATAACAGGATACATATTAAATCACATAATATGTGATGACAAAGTTATTTACCAAAATAATTTTGTCATCTAGTAGTGCAAAGGATCAACATACGCCCACTGTCATTAATGTGTTTGTGTGCAGTCTCTGTATTTGGAGGATAAATGGGAGTTTAATGAGGATGACGTATCTTTGCGTGTCTGTTGGGGGTGCACAGCATGACCTAATGGAGTCTGTGATACCCAATAAATTGAGGATGCCTCCTTTGTTCATTGACCAAAATTATAGTCCCTTTAGGGATAGACAAACACACACATGCGCACACCCCTTCAAGCGAACGTGACCTATACTTTAGGTGAAAGTGGTTAGATGTGAGATATGAAACCATGTAATCCCACACAGGTATGATTAGTCAGACCAAAAAGGCAGAACTCCAACTTCTCCTTGGACCACTTCTAGGTTTCTCAGAAAGAAGCTGGGCAGTGCGATTAGAAAAAGGCATCATTAATTCAAAGCGTCCCTTAAAAAAATAAAAATAAAAGCTAAAGTTGCAGAATATCATCTAAAAAAAAATAGCAGGACCATTGGAACCGAATCTCCAGATATTCATATCAAAATGGAAAATTTAAAATGTAATTCAAGCTCCAATTTGGAATAAAAGCAAATACAGAGAAAGGTGCTTAATTAAAGTCTTTCTTTTAACAGAATTTGAACAAGGTGAAGCTAAAACTGCCACATTCTGGCTAGAACAGCTTTACAGTAAAGTATTCATTTAAGTATTTACATGCAAAATATATGTTTTTTGTAAAGTTTTGGCTTAATTACTGCTCTGTATCTGTGGTTCTTTCGATTAATTTAGTCAATTATTGAAATACTTTAAATCACAAGTAGGGTGGAAAATTATAACCTCCACCGTTGAGGTTATAATTAGTGCCACTTCAGCTAACCGGAGTCCGAGAAAAGTGAGCGAATATGAGAGGGGACGGGTCAGAAAAGTTACGAGAACTAAAGCTAAAAAGTGCGTAAGCCCATTCAGAAAAATGTGACAAACTAACCAATATGTTAATTACTATACAGTAACGTGCCAGAGGGCATTACTACCGTAAAGGCGGGGAGCAATAGAAGCTAAAGTGAGAGGGGGGGAATACCTACTGTATTTATTTTACCTAAATACTGTAGGTAAAATAAATACAGTAGGTTCCCAGAAAAAAACGGGAGATTTGACAGGTATGGGGATAATACAGGAATGATGATGGCCCGTGGAATTAATCACAAAATGAACACGTTTTGAGATATTTTAGTAATAAGAATAATTGTGAATTTCAATAGAAAACGTAATAAGGAACAACAAATAGAACACTTAGAAAACAGCTATTGATGCCATTTAAATTTTTTTTAAAAATGACTAGACACATCTAGTCTAGTATCTGGGGGAGTTGTAGCCAAAATGTGGCAATGTTCAACATAGAAAATGATGGCAAGAATGTTAGGGTTGTGTAGTTAAATTTGCTGTCACTTCAAATGAACTAATTGCACTGCACCTTTGTTAAGGTATCCATGATTTGTTATGTTAAATTATTTTGTATACATACATACTGTATGTACGGTAAACTTATTATCAGTCATTTTTTTCATACAGTTAAGAATAAATCATATATGTAATTTGCTTGTACTGGTGGGGTTTGTAATTGAAAGAAAAAAACAGTGGCAGGTGAAATGTCTGAGAGGCTCTTTTTCTCCACCAGCCACAATTAATCTATTTAATCAAATTTATTGTTTCATCCATACACTGGGGAAAAAGGTTTTTCAATTTACTTGGTTTTATTGTGTACATCGGCCCCACACAATGACAATAAGTAGAATTGACTTAATTTCCCTCTTTCGCTCAAGTACTTACTGCCTGTCAAACCAACATATTTTATTTACATAAGATTACATAAAAATATTATGTTGAACATACAAAGGTGTTATGTGTTATCATAATGTAAATATATTATGTAGTAGCAATATCTTTTTTATGTCTCCGTAGCTTATTTTTGGTTGTCACTATTACTCAATGTAATTATGTCCCAGAAAATTTCAATCCTACCTAATTTTTTCAAGTTATTAGAAAAGTGCAGTCATTATTTCCTTGCTAAAGTAAAAAAAAAAATCTAACCTGATTTTTGACAACAACAAAAAAAAGGCAAAGAATACGGGTGCTGCTTCTTTCCTCTGCTATAACCAAAAGTTATAACCAAAAGTTATAGCCAAAAGTTATAGCAGAGTTTGTTGTATGTTTGGACCAACATATAACAGTTTTCTTTATAGGTGGACATAGAAAGTGCTAAATAAGTCCAAACTACAGATTAGCTTTTTGAGTCGTATGTGAGGAAAAAGCTGTCATTTAGTCAACCATGAACTCTGAGTTTGACAGCTCATGTAACACAGCAGCAATAATTCAACCCAATGGCTGAGAAAGCAAAGAATGATGATGTTTCACTGACCGAATCAAAGCTCAGACCTCAACTTGAAATGCTGTGGCAAGATGTTAAGAAAAATTTGCATCACTTAATTACTATAAATAAATAACTTTAGCAACGCTCCAATAAGAAGAGATAAAACTGAATTCACAACCATGTGAAAACTAATGTGGTTGAGAAGATGGTTATCTGTTTTCTGGAGCCCACAATCAACATGCACACACACACACCCCCACACACACGCACTCAGCTCATCAGTGTGCACAGAGGTGTGGGGGAACAATCATTTACAGCGCAGCCAGCAAGAAAGTTGGAGGCAGATTCCCTCTCTTTCCCCCCCGCCCTGTGTGTGTGGTGGGGAAGGGGCTGATATGGAGGGAAAGAAGGGGCCAGTTGAGGTAAGCCACAAGTGCTGCTGGTAACGCCAGTGAGGCCTTTTGTAACCTTGCCAAGGCTGAGGTTGTATTGAGTCAGACAGTGAGATAACATATGTTTGACATCCTGGGTGGAGAACAGAGCAGAATGTGCAGAGGAGGCAGACATGATGGGGGAATTAAAAGAAGCTTAGGATAGTCACTCCAAGTCATGAATAGAGTAGAACTCCCCATGCGAGTATCTGTCTTGATTAACTAATAAGAGTTTAATATGTCGTGTTGCTGTACATCTGAGCAATATGATGTACATTGTCTTAATTTAGACCACGCTGCCTAAGTTAAGACAATGTGGTGAGTCTTAATTTAGCTTTTAAAAAACTGATAGCATTATATTTAAGTCGAACACAACTTCCCAAAAAGTTCAACAAGACAAGGCTGTGTGTATTTTGTTGGTTTGTTTTTCTTTTGTTTTAATTGTCTTGCTTTTGTGAAACACTTTGTTATCTATGTCTGTGAAATTTGCTACAAAAATAAAGTTTTACTTAAGGTCATAAAAGGATATCTAAATTTAGGGCTGTTTCCAAAGCGATAAACTATAGATTTGTTTATCTGCAGGTTTTTAATTCAAACAATAAAAATGTTTTATTATTGCATTTAGCTCTTTTAAACAACTACTCCATATTATTTCTACTCTTTGTTCTAGTATATGCATTGAATCTGCAAAAGAACAAACAGCGTGTACCTTAGAATGTGCATCACAGGTTTAATGACAGAAAATCCCACTGAAATTCTTTTCTGCAACTTTTAAAGAAAGTTGGAATTCCATTTTCAGTTCTACTCTATTGGAAATATGAAGCAGCTGGCATCAGGAAACCAACAGTGACTGCAACACAAGTCCCCGCTTCAGACATACTCTCCAAAGTGCCAATTGTGACTAGCTTGCTTCCTTTCATTAAGGGTCATCAATGTTCAGTTTCACAACAGTTTTCCGCACCTGGCACAGGTGAACAGGAAGTTCATCCTTAAAGGAATTTTTTTGAAATAAGCTTGTGGTCATTTAGTTCCAGAGAAAAACAAGATATTTTAAAACATAAATAGTAAGAACATAAACATACATTTTAAGAATAGTGATAAAACAAAAAATAAAAATCCTTGACATCATTTTTTATTTCAGTAGAAATACCAGCAAACCTTAAAATGCTAACTGTATAAGATAAATCTAAAGTTAAGGAGTTAAAAGTCAAAAAAGTGACAAGTGGTTTGAATAAAAGAAATAAGCACTACTATGCTAAATCATTTTAGAAAAAGCAAAGAAAAATTGTCAAGTTGACTGGTCAAAACAAGGTTGCAGAACAGAGGGAAATTATTGATTTATGGTGTAGCTGCTTTGTTCTTAAGAGATCCAGCTCACTTGGATTCAAAGAAAGAACATGAGCATAAACGCAACACTAAGTGCTTTCAAAAAATTTGACAAACACCACCATATCTCCAGAGAAGCAGCGGACACGCAGTGGCAGAAAGGCTTATCCAAAACAGATCCCAGAACATCACAGGGCCTTTTGTTTACCACTTTTATGGACCAAATAGACCAAATAACGTTATGAAGAAGAGGCCCCTGTATTCAGAAACGATTAATAACTATTGAGCATGTTTGGTTTCCTGTTGCCCAGACACTGATAGGGAAGGCAGGCAGACAACGAGGAGACACATTAAAGCCTCTCGGTAAGGTCAGTTTACTCCAGTCAATGACTTAAGTGGACAGCGATGGCCTTGTAATAGTCTGGTCTTTCTTTCACAGCCTCCTTAAGCAGAGCATGAAGGTACAGCAAACAGGATAAAAGAGTAATGCTGTAAACAGAATCACTGTGAGGTCTCAGATGATGTTTCAGAAAAGCAGGACTTGAGTGCAGCACTATACCAAGTCTTGGTGGCATGTAAGATGTCCGGTTTCTTCTCTTACACCGAATGGCCACGGTAGTTAAACATGTTTTTAGAAAACAGGGCAATTATGCCGATTACCAAAAAGGAAAAGTAAGAAACAACTAATTTTTGAAATCTGGGTGTTAAAGAAAGTTGGAATTCCATTTTCAGTTCTAGTCTACTCTATCTTAGACTATTCTAGTCTAAAATTCAATGACACCCATTAGTGGGTGACCATGGGGGCCCTTGCAAAGCCCTCTGGAATGAAGGGCTAAGTCAACCTAAGAGTCCTAAGTTGTGTTCGGGATCTGTGATTTGTGTGACTTTAGACAGTATCACACCAGTGTTTCATTTCTTTTCCTTTATTTTGATTATTTTCAAGAGAAACCCCATTATGGTTGATTAGCAAGATATTTAAGGAATCATTAAAAAATATTTCAACCTTTCAACATTTTTAATATTTGATCTTTCCTGAATAAAAAATATGATGAAATTACAAAAATTTAAAAGATCAAATATAATGCATTGGATTAAACATATTCTAAAGCCTATATAGAACGGCAGCCCTGCAAGACTAAAATAATCTGAAACGTACTCATAAACCATTTTGGAATCACCAAAGAAATAATGTTGTTTTTCTGACAAAATAGTTTATACTTACAGTCTTTATGATCTAGTTCAGTTGAACTTTAAGGGCCAAAAATGTTTTTTCTTTTTTTTTAAGTAACCAGTGCAGCTGAAGTATATCCTGTCTGACATTAATCATTTTTCCAATTCAAATTAATAAGCCACATTGATTAATTAAGATAAAACATTCAAATTAATACAAAGAAAACTTTTCTCTAAAATCAGTATCAGCCAACAATACTGTAACAGTACTTAATAAAAAAAAAGGTTGTAACTGAAATTGAAAATTGTCATTAATTACAAATGTAAGAGAGAATATTTTGCACAAAAAGAATTTATTTAGAGGACACAATTTGCTCATGAAACATTCAAACTATAAGCATCCTTACTTGTAACGAAGAACTTCTTGGTGAAGGTGCAGCTGTCAAAGGCTGCAATTTTCTCTTGAAGGCTCACCACAAGAATACTACCAAAAGAAGGAAAGATAATGCACTGAAAAATGTCAAGAGAGAAAACTGTATTTGTACATGAATGAGACTTACTGTTTGTTGCAGTGGAGCTCATAGATTGGTGTCTTGAACTGAATGGATTTAACCATTTCGCCTGTCCGTAAAGAATACAAGTCAGCACAACAATAAGGGCTGGTCCTGAAAGCACAGAGACACATGATAAGCTTATGCAGCAAATATCATTTTAATATTTACCATTTGAAATTTGTAAAGGACCAAACTTTAGTTGACAAAGTTGGGCCATAAAATGATCTCAAGGATTATTAATTTCTAGTTATGCCATAATATTCAGATGAATTAGAAATAGCACAATGGCTGATTTGAATTGGTTGAATTGGAGGCTCCTGACTGGTGCTTTGAATGCCATGACAAGGTAGCAATTTAATATCCAGGCAGCAGAGACAATTTTTAACAGTAGCATGTCCTGAATGACATCATCAGTTCCATCTCATTTGCTTTCATTTTATTTTTATTTTATTTTGTGTTATCATTTCTCTACCTGTGATGTTGTGATTGTTCTGAAGCACGTTGGTCAGCTGAGGTTTTAAATATGCTATATAGGTAAACTTTGACATGACCTTTACTGCTCCGCTTTAAATGTCTGTCTAGCCGTCTGTTTCGGACGCTGATCAGAGAGACGATGGGAATATGCAAAGCAAAAAAAAAAACTGTTGTGGTACCTTTATTAACAGTCTGAACTGCAGCAGCTCTATTTTGAAAAGCATTCTTTTGTCCATCAATGGGCTTGGTCAACCATGACGCAGGCACCTGTTCCCTTTTCAGAAGTTTCCCAGCATTGCTGATTGAGGATTTTCTAAACAAGACTGAGTTTGCCTGGTAAAAATCAGCCCAGAGGGACTGGATCTTTGGCTATTGTGAAATGATTACTAGTGGATGGCATGGACTCCGTCGAAGTTTTCAATTTTACCCAATCACAAACGTTTGCTGCAATGCTTATGCAGTAGTTCGATATGAGGCTTAATGTAAATTGCCTAGGCTGTAAACAACCGTCCTCCACTGTGGCGACAGAAGTACACAGCCACACCAGGTTGTTAATGTTAATTCAATATTTGGATGTATGGCCGACATGGACTGAACAGCTTTGTTTACTTCCTCCACTCTCAATGCCAAATTACAACCCTATGCAATTCTAAAACAGTGCAGAAAATCAACACTATGGTTTATATTTGTCATGAGGTGTAAGAGTGTGGATGGACCAAAATACAGACAGGAGCTGGAAGTATGAATCATCTTTTAATGAAAATTTTAAAAAATTAAAAAATAACACAGGGTAGTGACGGGCCAGATGACACAGAAACCTCGGCAGATGTGCCGAGCAAACAAGACAAAACCCCGTGTCGGTGTTTTGTCCGACACGGGGACAAAACACCTTATCACTTTAAGGAAAACTACGTAACCAATACAGTTCCTGTATCATTTGGATGTGAACGCGCCAAATTGTATTCATGAGGGAGAAACTGTGTCAACACGTTTGTGGGTTTTGTTGGATGGAGATGCTTTGTGTTCTTTGCTTAGCAGTTGTTTTTGGCTCGCACTCGAATACCGGAATGAATCAACCAATGAATGTTGAAATGTTCTTGCAAATCTCTCCATGTAATTACAGTGAATTAGTAACACAGATGCATTTTATTTTTTTCTCAGATGACAACCTGTGGCAGCAGCTTAACATGGAATTCGAAGAGAGTAAGGCCAATTCAAATGTCACCATGATGTCGTTATCAAGGTACAAATTTGCATCTCCGAGGCGAACATACCAAGATCACAGGATCTACTACAATACTGAGAAATGCAAAGACTACGTGCACAACCATATACAAACTTGCAATTACATTTCTATGTAAGCCGTCATCATCAGTGCCCTGTGAAAGGGTGTTCTCAAAAGCAGGAGAAATGGTTTGGAAACAGAGCAATTGTCTCAGCCCAAAGCTGTTACAGCAGCTGATGTTTCTAAATAAAAATATGTGAATGAACCTTGTTCAGTCTGTTTCCAGTCTTTATTGGACTTCCTGCAATGACTTTTGCAACAGCAACACAGTGTCAACACAGTGTCAACATAGTTTGGGAAATGTGCCATACACCCAATGAGGCCTCATTTGCCCATCACTAACACAGGGAGCCAGAGCAGAACAAAAACCACAAATCCAAGGAAAAAACAGCAGGGAAAACAGGGGAGACATGGTAAAATAACAGGATATAACAGGATAAAACAAGATTAGCTAGGAGGAACTGAGGATGAGTTGTATACATATATGGGGAGGTTGATTACTGAACAAGGAACAGATGGCTGATTAGAAATGGATTTCAGAGAGAAAGTGGCACAGAGTGTACAGGGAGAGTACACAGGTGAGTAGTAAATAAATCTAACACTAAACAATGACTAGACCTAAGAACAGAACAAGATTTAACAAAAGAGACTAATGAACAAAGAAAAATAAACAAACCTCAAAACAAACCAGGATCCTAACAATTTGAGCTTTCTCTATATTTAGAAAAATAAGCTTTACATAGAATAGTACTTCTTTATAGATCAGTATGTTTTGGATAAATGTACACTAGGGTTATGCACTCACAGACAGAATGAAGCTTACATTTGAAGGATAAAATATGCTCAATACAGTATTTGTTTCCACCACATCCTGCTGCTCTAATCCTTAGGAGAGTTTTCAAAGTGAGAGTGAGACATGAGGCCCAAAAGGAAAGGAAATGCTTTGACATAAAACACATTTAGGAAAAGTCTTTCAATCATCACGGCTAAGAAATGAGTTGCATGAGCAAGCTTCTCCAACAGCAGGCAGTGGCTGCTGGCAAAGAACAAATGTGGACATAAATCTTAATCAAGAAAGACCCCACCACCACAGTTACCCCAGATCCCCGGTGCCCCTTCCCTTCCTTTGTGAGAAAAGCTTCCACTGGTATTCTGTCCTCTGTCACCCTTGGTGAGGCCTGTGGTGCCGCGCTGGCTGAGAACAACCAAATGAAGAAAAAAGATGCTTTTGTTTTTAAGCCTTGAATCGGAGTGCTTTCTTTCAACAATCCATTTATTCTACTTATACATACCAAGTGGACTCTTTAATAGTCTCAGCAGGGACACTTCTTGGACATTTGGAAGCCAATGATCAAATCTTAAAAATAACAAAAAAGGTCAAAGCACACTAAAGTCTTCCAGCAATCACTGAGATTGGACATTCTGCATCTTTTATGGGGAATTTATAATCAAAATGTGTGCACTACATCAGAAAAACAGCTGCTGTGTTGTAACTGTGAGTCATAGAAGTAAAACCTGGCTGCTTAGATGAATTGACCAAAGAAGATACGAGACACATTTAGGAAATACACATTGTTTTTTGTTTTTGTTGTTGTTGTTTTTTAAAGATTTCTTTATGACACTAGTGGATTTATGTGACAGTAATCTGACAGGAAAGGGGCAGAGAGAGGAGTGGTCCAAGGACAGGATTCAAATTTGGGATGTTCACATCGAGAGGCGCTGACTTTAACCATGTTGGTTTTGTTTAAAGCAAAATTTGCTGCACACGAGTCTGACTCTCCTAACTCATCTTTCACTCGCGTTTGCGACTCTGGATTGTTGAACACATGCTTTAAACTAAATAACCCTCCACTGCTGCATTGTGTTATATTAACACATTAAAGATTTAGCTTAAACACATGCGTTAACATGGTAACAGCCCTAATCTACATAGATCCTCATGTCATGACATAAAATGACACAAAATCCTATTTGTTGCCAAAATTTTGGCTTTTAAATGCTGTGGTCTTAAACTGGTGATCAGTTGAGTGCACCCTATTTCAATGTAACAGTTGTTTGCAATAAATACTTACTCAGTCTTCTTTTCGGTCTGACTGTTCTTTTTGCATTCTAAAGCTGTATTTAGAACCTTCTTCAGATCTAACAGTGCCAAATGTGAATTCTTGCCATTTTTAAACTGATGCTGCATAGAAGTCTCAGATCCTAAAACCTTTGAGTGTCTGCTGGAGTCAATGCAATGACAGCATAAAACTGTGATTCTTTCAAATGTGTTTTTAGAGATATCAAAAAACTCAATGTCACTACAAGTGAACACTCCTTATCACAGTCCAATTAAGTGTTAAGAAGAATTAGAAGAGACAAATGTCTCCACTGGCAAAGCTAATATGTTTACATGAAGATTGATGAAAAGCTGTAGTGTGTGCAAAGGCGATGTTGTACTCCTGTGTTTTTAAAGCTGCTGGCTGAACAGCAATGAAGAATTTGGATCTATAAAAAAAAAAAATCTAAACAAAGAAATCCAATACTGTTCCCAAACTGCAACATTACAGTGCATTCATCACTGTGAGCTTGTTATACTGGAAAGAAACAAATTCTTTGTTTCGTTCTGCAGGAATATTTTGTCAACAAGAAAAAACGAGATGCCACTGAAAGATGACTCAAACAATCCCTGAATCAATTCTTCCTTTTTAATGGTTGACATCTTCGTCAACATTTCAAAGGTCCTCACTTACAGTTACCTCTACCAGTCAAGACTAAAAGCATTAAGATTAATACTGAATTTCTTCCCAACAATAATTTACTTTCAGGTGGCTGCAACATCGATTTCAGCATTATCAGAGTCCGATCTATCCAATTCAAAGCTATATGCTGAAAAATGGTCCTTTTGGGTTGATTCAAAGGGACAGTGATAACCCACTGTTATAGAATCAAAATGGCACAGAGTTCAATTGTTTTGTTTTAGCAGTATTTTAACAAATGGCTCAGTTCTAATGGAGGCAGTGCGGGGTCAGATATAATAAGATTTTCTGATGCTGGGACATTGGGGCGTTGGTTGAAAGCAAGGCTAAATCACAATTATCATTATGGATCATGGCAGGATGTCAGTCCTTGCACATGTTAAGGTGACGCCGAGCACCATTGCCCAGCTCAGTAACAGGCCTATTATGATGGCCCTATTAGATCAATGTGTCAATTACTATTACTCAAACTGGCTCTTGGGTTTGAAAGCATTCAAAATGCAGTGCATGGCAGAGAGAAAGCTAGACCCATTTACTACATTTGACAGCAAATAAAAACACTTCAGGAACTAAAGATCAAACTGCAGGCCTCCAGGACACAGAATACACAAAAACATTTTCAAGTTGCAAAGAAAGAACCCTATCTATTTAAAAAGCTGCCTTTCGTATCAATACTTCTGGTAAATATCTGCAAGGGGAGATTATTGCCAATGACTTTGATTTAAAAAGTGCTACTTCCATTTACTTTCTTTCAGTTTCAATTGCATCACTATTTAGATTTAGGCATTAAGCTGGTACATAAAGGAAAACAAAGAAAGAGTTAGACTGACATACCATAAATTACAAGTGAAAGACAGTAGGTGAAGCTGTCAAATGTGAGGACAAAGTTGCTCAGTAAAGAATATGTGGCTGAGTTGCCTGGATTTAAAAGAATTCCTTTATTTGCACTAAGACCCAAACATAATTGAGCTCCACTTAATAAAAAACAAAGATAAATGTAAGAGAATGGTAGAAAACATTCTGTTGAAGTCTCACAAATGTCCCAGAATTTCAATCTAATTTTTTCAAATTACAGTGGGCCCCTGCCCGTTTGCAGATTTTCTTGTGGAATGCAACTCCAAGTAATACCTCGAAAATCTGCCTATTTGCAGATTTTTCCAAAGAGCATATCAAAAATATTCAAAAGATAATGCAGCTTAGGAATATGAAAGACCGAAGGGTAATGCTGCTTTTCACGCTAGTGGCCAGCATTTGCAAAGCAGCCAATCCATGAGCGCCATTCACTTTTCTTGCCACTGACTAGCTTTACCCCCATGAGAAGAGGTAAGAAAGACCTCTACAAGTTTGCAAGAGTGCTGAGAGTTTCCACAGTGCATATTAATGCATACTAAGCCATATTTGGTGTTTGACCTATTTAAAATTGGCAGCTTTGGGCATTTTTAGAGGGGTTATTCAGAGATTTCAGATTCTTAGGAGGTTGTGCTCTCTAATCCCCGTGAATTCCGAGAGTCCACTGAATTAATTATATAATTCAGTTTCATTATCAAACATGTCATGTAATGTTGGCACTGCACGTAATATATTTCCTACAAGTAACATATATCAAATGTTACTTGTAGGAACGCCTAAACTTAATGGAAAAAAAGATTAGTTTGAATGCAACTATTTTTTTTGCTAAAGTTCGTTCCACAAACAATCCAAAATGGGATTGTTCTCATGGATAGCAGGATTTTTTTCAATTTCTAGATTAAAATGTGTCTGATTGCAGCACTGAATACATCTCAATAATAATAATTCAATCAAATGATAATGACAATTTGAAATTGCAAAAATAGTAATGTATCATATGTTCTCATTAAGGACAATTCGGGACCACTAAGCCATTTTAGATGCATCTTACTATCAATGTACTCTTTTCATTTCCACCTTTAAATGAATTAGAGTTTTTTTTTTTTTTTTTTTTTACACCAGTGCTGATCTTATTTCATGAGGCTAAGGCAATCTGAACACATTTTTATATAAACATTAACTAAACCAAGCGCTTGAAACCACAAGACTCCATGTGGACATGGAAAATATGGATGGAAGCCCCAGAAAAGAATTAAAAACTAGGCAAGTAATTTCATTTACAGGGAAAGGATGTTACCACATTTCCTACTATTGCAAAGTTTTACAAGGTTCCTAAATACATGTGGCAATTACATGGTGTGGAAATGTTGTACAAACACAAGTTCACTTTTGGATCTTGATGCTGGGTTTACAGAGAGACAGAACTCCAACACTCCACGATTTCTGAGGAATGATATTTCCATTAAATTTATATGAGCCTGAAACTGATCTAACAATGGCAGAACACTGACAATGGTGTTTTATTGACATTTATTTAACAAGCACTAAAAACTCCATAAAGAGTTTTGGCAAAGTAGAAAATTCTATGAATAAAGGATGTCTGACAGTTTGGCAAATAGAAAAACTAGCATATGAAACCTAAGAAATTCTATATAGAATAGGCTATTCCAACTGGAGACCATAGCTCACTGACAGAAGACATAACTTTGGTCTTTTACAACAGCTTAATCTAACAAGCTAACAATTAAAAGCAAAATAAATTCAATCAACATAGGATTTTGTTGTAAACAACAACATCCTCAGGAGTTCATGGTTTCCAGGCACATTACCCAACAATGACCAAGGATTATCAAATTTCAGAAGTTGCCACAACAAATATAGGATCAAATAAAACATGTCAGGACCTGTGGATAATGGAATCTCAAACATAAAACCTCTTGTATCAATCTTTACTTAATAAATGTAACTTTTCCAAATAAAAATGTGAAAAAACTGTGACATGCCGCTCCCCTGGTTCACTACCAGCTGCATTACGTATTTGCTAAGCATGCAAAGAAGGAACATATGAATGTTAATTGGAGGTTTTGCTTTGTCAAAATAAAACATCTTTAATACTTTGCTTATTTATTTGCCTTTGACCAAAAACCAAACACATCACTCAGAACTCCACTGTTAAAAACACGGCAGTGGCAGCATCCTGCTGCGGGGATGTTGTAGTTAAGAGGCAGATAAGCTGGTCAGAATGATGGGGAGATTATTATTGGAATGGTTTAGATCAAACATATTTCAAGGGTCTAGTCAAAGTCCAAACTAAAATCTAATTGAGAAGACTTGAAAATTGTAGTTTACAACCACAATTTGGTTGTAACCAACCAATCTGAGCTCTTTGTGGACAAAGAAATAGGCAAAAACACAACCCAAAAGAACTGAAACTGTAATTGCAACAAAATATTTCAACTCAGGGAGGCTAAATATGAACGTGTGGCACTATTTCAGACATGTTTCAGCAAAAAAATAATCCAAAAAAGTAAGCATAAATTTTCTTACTATTTCACAAATATAAGAAATATACTCAAAGAAGTATGAATGCCTTGTCAAGACACAGTAACTGCACAACATTTTTATCAGCACCTCGAAACCCTATCTTCTGTGAGTCATTTCCATAACAACTTGTAAAGAAACAACAAGGTTCTTTCTTTACTCACTCATTCTGAAGTCCTACTTTCATTTCATCTGAAACTCTTCTCATTCAACACAGCAGAAACTGCCTGCCACATCACACTGCCGAGGGCCCAAGGGCCACAGTTATTGTGGCATGCTACAGGCACTACCTTAATTACAAAGGTAAAAAGTTCAACCACAGCACTATGGATGGAGGCTGCCAAAGACAGATTTCCTTTGTTTTTGACCTCGATGACCCTTAACTTACAGTAGCCTGCAAAATGGATATAACTGCCAAAGAATCTGTGTAAAACACGTTACTCATCACACAAATGATGAACAAAAAGAAAGCAATACTAGTACCATGATGGCAAAGTAACTAGTGTAGCAGTTTAAAAAACAAGAACATAAAAATGTATGTAATCACAGTTCTTAAACTGAGCCGATTCATTTTTTGACAGCAGCTAGGTGGATATTAATATTCATTACAAAAACCACAGCTTGCATTAGATCCAATTTTAGCCATTTTAGCAAAGTGTGCCAGTTTTCTGTCAAATCTAAGTGAAACCACATGACACAGAAACATATGCTCGCAGAGAAGTAAGAGTTCTATTTACAAATGTAAAAATGTCAGCTTTCGTGGTGCATAACGATGTCAGTTCTGTGGTGTAGAGGAAGTACATTCAACCCTTGAATTTGTTTAAATTATTTCCAAATAAGATTTCTTTCCAGGATATTAAACAAAGCTATTCTAAAAGCAATCTCATTTAACTGTGCATGATGACTCTACTAATGAAAGTGAATCTGTAACACCGTCGTCTTCTTTAGCTAATGTATTTTAGCACAGTATTTATTCTGACAGCAAGAGGCCAATGACGGAGGTGGAACTCAGGGAAAGTCTTCTTCCTGATTACGGTCAGAGATCGTCCAACAAGCTCTCAAGTCGGCCATTTCCCTCACAGGAAATTACGACTCACTTGTAGGAACCTTGAATCTGCCAAAAACTGTCAACTAAATCAGTAACTAATTTAATTCAAACTCAATTAAAAATACCTTATTTATCCCAAGCGGAAATTAAACTCATGTCATCCAAGAATCTTCAAATAGGATCTAAAGTAAAGTAGCGGTCAGTCTTGGGACCAATCTGAAGACACTGTTGGACTGTCATGAAATCCATCACATGCTAACAGCTCAATATCCAGTCAGCAGAGATGAGTTTCCACAGTAAGATGTTCTGGATGACATCATCCATTGTTGGCAATTCTTCTAATCCTCCTCCTTTGTCAACTGCCCTCAGCCTTAGTACTGGCTCTCCACAGGGCTGTGTGCTGAGCCCCCTGCTCTATTGTCTGTACACATACGACTGCACCTCTGCCCACCACAGCAACACCATCATCAAGTTTGCTGATGACACCACAGTGGTGGGGCTCATCTCAGGAGGCGACGAGTCCGCCTACAGGGGTGAGGTGGAGCGGCTGTAGCAGTGGTGCAGGGAGAACAATCTGCTCCTCAACAACTCAAAGACAAAAGAACTCATAATAGATTACAGGAGGAACAAAATGGACATTACACCACTAATCATTGGGGGAAAATGTGTGGAGAGGGTAGCTGATTTCTGTTTCCTGGGGGTCCACATTGAGCAGGGCCTCACATGGAACATGAACACCTTTGAGCTGATAAAAAAGGCCCAGCAAAGACTGAACTTCCTGAGGGTTCTCAGGAGGAACAGCATCAAGGAGAAGCTGCTGGTGTCCTTCTACAAGTGCTCCATAGAGAGCATACTGACCTACTGTATCTGCGTATGGTATAACAGCAGCACTACGGCTCAAAGGAAAGCTCCCCAAAGGGTTGTGAATACAGCCCAAAACATCATTGGCTGCCCTCTCCCCTCACTGGAGGACCTGCACAGCGACCGCTGTCTAAGAAAAGCACAACACATCACAAAGGACACTTCTCACCCCGGACCTTCTCTGTTCACACTGCTGCCTTCAGGCAGAAGATACAGAGCAATCAGAACAAGAACCAACCGTCTCAGAGACAGTTTCTACCCGATAGCAATAACAAAACTAAATGCAATCAAAAACAACCATTAATCATCATAAATGATGTATGTGAGAATGTGGCTGTTCTTACTTTTTTTTTTTTTTTTGCCAGTTGTTTGTTGATTCTTGCGTTGTGTGTGAATTGTGAGACAGTTATTTTTTTGTTTTTGGGCATGTGCACCGACTGATGGCACCCTTTGAATTTCGTTGTCCTTGTGACAATGACAATAAAGATTTATCTTATCTTATCTTGATGCTGCTCTTTAAATCTCTGTCTGTCCATTTAGTTAGAAACCAGATAGAGAGACGTTGGAGTTGGGGATTAATTGTGATTAATTGAAGAAGTGGTTTGAATATCCTTTTTCTTCCTTAGCTTTTTGGTTCTGCTCTGCATCCATGAGGCCTCTACTTCAATTCCTCTGGGATTTGGGGGTCACAGTTCAGAAATTATTCAAGTCTTAGATGCTAATCAGTTGCTCTGGGCTTTAAAAAACAAAACACAGTTATACATCACAATAACTGTTCAAACATGAAAAAGTAAATATCGACAATCCATCTTCCTCCTATTACTTCCTGTTGTCTTTGTCGTCCTTTTTGCCAGTAGTAACATCCGGCTGTTGATCATGTGACTCGTGTGATATGAAAAGTGTTTCGATATGGCTGAAAAAACACTTTATCCTCAGGCAAAAACATTTTACTGAAAAACGTATTTTTTGAAATTGATGTGTTTCAATCAAGTTTATTTATTTTCGGAATTTCAATTTGCTAAATTTATTGGTTAATGGAAATGCAGCTTTTGACACATAACTGCTCATGTGTAATTTTTTGGTTGAAGCAAAAAAAAAAAAAATCAGCTCAAATCAAGGTATTCAAAATGCTTTCGATATTTTGACAAAGTATTGAAACAGTAACAAAAATACACTGCATGGTATATACAGTAGTTGTTTTAAATTAGTAAACTTTCAATATTTAAAGTATATTTATAGAAATGCTTGCTAACAAACTCCTAAATAGGTTTGAAAAGTGAACAAACTTTGTAAATATAAATCAATCAAAAATGAATCAAGCTAGATATTGCAGTATTTTTGTATCCCTGTGCTGTGTATTCATGTGAATTTATGTTTAAACTGATAAATAGATAAATGCTATTTTCTTTTCTTGCTTGTGAAGAGGGACTGAAAATGATATCAGATAACCATCAAACCACAAATTAAAATTGATTTAGTGATGTATGAGAGTAAGGAAAAATAATATTCAGCCTCTATGCATTGTAATGGGTAAAATGATTTTCAGATAGTTAAAGTTCTTAGAGAGAAATTAAGTCCCTAGAAACGAAAAGATACGTGGTCAAGCCATAGCTGAAAATGTCTTTTGCATGGCTAAGAAAACTTTAAAACTAAAACATTAATACAATAAAATATTAACTAATTTGACCAGAGGGGGCTTGGTTTAGGGCATGAGGTTTGGGGTAACGATTTGAAAAGTCATTACAAATCATTCAGTTTGTCGGGTGTGTTTATACACACCACTTCCAGCACTACTGAGTTTAATCTGACTTCCTATTTGAAGGGGGAAAACTGGTGAGGCAGAACACATTTTCGACAGACATAAAACAGACATGCAAGTCAAAATAAACCACTCTAGAGTGAAACTGGAGCCCTGCAACTCTGCCTGTGCACTGAACAAGTGTGTGTGTTTTTGAATGTTCGGGGCATTGAAACACTGATGGTTTAAAAGAGGCCTAGAATGATCCGATTCTGGTGTTTTCAGTGGAAAACAAAGTTATGTTCACAAATTGAAGCCAATTTCTGAAGACTAACTCCTCTGGATCCATTAAGTGACAGGGTTGACATTCTTTCTGAATATCAGTCATCCAAACTACTAAAATGATCATCAATACTACTTTAAACATCTAAACATAATCCCAATATGAATAGAATATAGTCTAAATAGTGAGGATACTGTGTCTAAGTTGATGATAGATACAAACCAAGACTTGTGTGAGGGGTCACAACATGTCAGTCAGAAACACCACGTCCTCATGGTGGATACAAAACAGCACTTCTCTAAATCTCCTTAATCTGGTGGCTCATTTCGTTCAAATGCATGATGATTTTCACTTAATACATTTTAGAAGAATTATACATCCAGTATACACAGCTAAACCTGTCATGAAAATGAACTGAATGACAAGGCTTAATGCCACAGCAGGCTTTTTGCCATCAAAAGTGTTTAAGGAGGTTAAGTGGAATTTGATGCTTGCAACAATGAAATTATGATCCAGAGTTTTTACGATAATGTTCCAGTTAGATTTCAATATAAATGTTCAGGAAGTAAAATCCCAGCCTCTTCACCTTTGCTGCATGTCTTCCTCCTCTCCCATTGCCCTCTTTACTCTCAATCTACTGTGATTAGCAGGAAATACAGTAAAGGCCACTAGATCCAAACAATACTTAAAAAATAAATAACTTAAAAAACGAACTTATAGTCAAATTTTACACCCTTTTTATTCAGCCCTTTGTGTGAGGTGCCACAATCACACAAATACATGGTTGTCTTTATTAGTGAGAATGGTGTTAAGTTTGTGTGTGCAAATGCAAACATAGCAGAAAAAGCTGGTTTATATTGTAACATACTGAGATTTTATATCAATTCTTACAATTCATACAAAACACTGAAAGTCATAAAAGCTGCAGTATGTAACTTTTACACAGAATATGTTCAAACATATTCATATTTGTTAAAACTGTGATGGCTGTGCTAACTAGCATGAGTAGCAGGATCTGCTGACAGGGAAAAGCTGTAAAAAGCTGTAGCTGAGAGCAAAGGAAGGGACCCCGAGATGCCATGTGTAGCAGCAGACAAAAAAATGAAACAGAGCTGAAAAAAATTCTATTCAACCCCATACCTCTATATCCACCAAAAAGACCTACTACCTCAGGAAAGAGGAAACATCTGTCAATATTGGCTAGTCATTTAAAATAATGAAAAATACTGCTACGAAGACATGAGAAAACTATTTATAATACAAGAGTCATCACTGAAAATCAGCCAAAACGTTTTTAGAACTTCTAAAAAACAGTGAAACCTTCTGATACAATCTATGTTTGGAGTTGCTTCTCAACCAAGATATGAAACTTTGCCCTTCAGTATATCATACAACCCTAAAATAAAAGTCTCTTTGCAATACAGATACAGTACAGAGCACAGTGCAGAAGGGCAGTGTGTAGCAATTAGCGAGTTTGTCTGATGCATGTGGACCCAGCCTTTCACTGCAAAACCTCTAGACAATCCCCAAGCCTTCTTTTACAGGATAAAAAAAGGAATTGAGCTATAACAGCACATAAATCTTTTACTTGACATAAGCCACTGAATTCAGATTGCTAGATAAGCTTGTTTGCTAGAACACAAACAATTGAATGAGAGCAAATGAGTGTTTTTCTTCTATTTAACGGAAGAAAAACGGTTAATAGAAAGAAAAAAGTTACTCATTAACACAAACCAAGTTTAGTTACAAATGGGTAAATATGGGCTGTGGAGACTTTTTCCCAGTGTCAAAAAATCTTGAAGGAAGAATGAATTTACTTTGAGTCATAGGGAAGACAACAGTCAACAGTGGCTGCACAACTTCCCAGTCGTCAGGAGTTTCCCTAAAAATAAAAAAAACAATTAAAAACTATGATGCATAGAATACACTGTAATGGTACAGAGCAGAGAAAAAAACTTTAAGACTTCTTAGAGTTGACTGGTCCAATCACTGGTCCAGGAAAATCTATGTGTAGCTTCCGCAGTTGAAAAAGCAATCCGGAGAATCCAGATTGTTAAAGAGGATTTTGTTGAGTGAACAGAGGGCCATGTCCTCTACACAGTTTGAGATGCTGCAAAGTAGGGAGATGGAATCTGAAATTCCCAAACACCAGAAAACAAAGCTTGTTTCTTCGTAGCCGACTTTTCACCTGATAAGAGTGTGTTCTAAAAAACCAAAACAGAGCAAATATAGGTGCATCAATTTACAAATTTAAGATTGACTTGAGAAACAATACCTGGCCTGGTACACTGCATCTTGTCCAGAAGCATGAGCAGTCATAGCCAATAAACACTGCACCTGCATTGTTTACTAAATCCAAAGGTACTGTTGGCACTGATGCAAAAGGATCCATACATAGCTTTAGTATCATGCAAAATCACTGCAACTATACATTGTTTGGACTTATGCACAATCCTTTCCATTGATAAAATTATGTTGAGTGTGCCTGGCTGCAAATCCACAAGTACAGGCCTTCAGCACATGCTTTTTTCCCCTCTCTCTCGTTTTCCTTTAATTTGCAAATCTTGTAATCTAAGCCTAGAGCTGACTGAACCAACTTCGAAACCAGCACAGCAACAGCGGCCAAGACTCCAATCTGTTTTCCATTTAAGTGTCAGGATGGCGTCCTTTTTGGTGGTTAACAAAAGCTGTTATTTCGAAATGATTATATAGAAAAAAAAATTGTGTGAGGACTGTAGTAAGTTTATGAACAGGCCGTACGGAAAGTACTAAGCCGCACCCGGAAGCCTTTTTCCTTCTTGCGTCTTACCAGAGTGTTATTTACCAAGCACTTCTCCAGGAGGAAGAACCAAGCGATGTCATCCAGCCAGAGGTCAGGGTTTCTGCTTTTCAACATACTGCATGTTTTCAGCATTAGTGGCAAGCAACGCCTGGTTGATTCGCCAAACCGTCAAAGTGCAACATGTCTCAATGTCAGTGAGGACATAGGAAAAGCAGAAGCAATGGCGACAGTGTCAGAGAGACAGGAGAAGCAGGTTCTGGAAAACATCAAAAAGGTGGTCTCCATCAAGACTCGGCTGAGGACAGACTTCCTTATTTCATTTCCTGGAGAGGATATATTAAGCTCAATTTAGTGTTGCTCTGGAGGAGTAAGTCAAAGAAGAGGTTAGGGGAAGGTATTGACTGATTATATATAAAAAGTGAGTTTAGGAAGCAATGACATTTAGTAAAATTCACTTATTTCACAAAACCAAGACATTACACTCACAGTTGTAAAAGAGCTATGAACTGAGAACTGACATCAGCCAGGTTTCCAGGTACCATTCAAATTCCAACCATAGTGCCACAAAAAAAGTCAATGAATCACATTCACCCACATCGCTCCCTCATTTTTACTTGTTTGCATGTGAAGTGTTCAATCTAAAAGCTCTCACCAATGCTATTACAGCTTTCATTTGTTGCATCTTAAAACACCACAAAAAATGAAATTCTAGTTCATCTCAAAAAATGTTATATTTCTTTCCAGTCATCTCAGAAAGTGAAACTGATATTATACAGAACGACCACATGGAGTGATGTATTCCACACCTTTGTTTTGTTGTCATTTTGATGATTATAGTTTACAGAGGATGAAAACCCAAATTTCAATGTCTCAGAGAATTTAAATACCGTAAAAAATATAATTACTGAAACCTCATTGTATCATACCCTAATCAGCTACTTTACTCAAAACACCTACAAAGGTTTTTTGAGGCGTTTAAAGGTCTCTCAATCTGGGTTCGTAGACTTACACAATCATGGGGAAGACTGCTGACTGGACAGATGTCCAGAGCTCAGTCATCGTCATCTGGGAATAAAAGTCTCTTTGAACCATGGTCCAACCCAGAAGAAGTTGGGCATTTTGTTTAAAATTACCATTTTGTCTCAGGGCTCATCACCATCAGCATGTGAATGTGTCTATGAATGGCTTTAACATTGTGGGCTATACAATTAGAAGCCATTTTATCATTTACCATAAACTCAACCTTACAACCTTATATCCCTGGTTATAAGGTTGGGATATAACTACTTACTACTACTGTAGTAAGTAGTAATCCACTTACTACAGACTTCACTGTCATCATATATGAAGCAACGATGAGGGCAAAATAAAAATGTTTGCGAAAAATCAAGTGCATCCCAAAAACTCTAGATGCAAACAACATATGCAAAACCCTAGAGTTAATAGGGAGAGATTTTTGGAAGTAACTGTGGCATTCCAATGTTTTTATCATTTTGTAGGTTTATATTAGATAAAACTCATTAATCACAGATTTTTAGTTTTTAAAGTGACCTTTAATATACAAAGTCTTAAGAACACTGAGATTAGTAAAGAAATGCTGCCAGCTCTATGATGATTTATCAACTCACCCTGAAGACCCTGTGCTCTTGCAGACTCCCAGCAATGGCCTCTTCTCAGCAAAGCCGTCTGCTTTCAGAGGACCTAGAGAAGAAGAGGAATCTTTGAATAAGACGGGCAGAATTATTGTCTTATTCAAAGACAATTCTGCCTTTGAATAAGACATGTTCAACATTTGAGACCTATTGTGCCTCCCACTCTCAAAACAGTGAAAATGGAACCTTTCCATCGTTTTCAAGAAAAGGCTGGAGGGAGTTGGGGGGGTAAAGAACCTTACTCTTGTTTATTTTGTGGTTTGGATTACAGCATGTTACAACCACAGCGGCTATTTAAGAAAAAAAAAAAAGAAAAAGAAAGGCAAAACATGTTGCATTAAGTGAAGTGATCTGCCTTAATTGTCTCATATTTGAAGTTGGGCTGGGGATCAGGGGATCAGGGTGCTCAGATTGGAGAAGATGTCCCCTTCTCTTTCAGAAGGCTGTAATTTGAGGCTCAACAGTAATCAGCCTGAGTTCCTGTGGTATGGCGTGAGAGCAGAAGCGGCGGCCCCACCAGCCCCTAACACTCCCCAAAGGGTCCTTTCTCCTTTCATGTTTGTCATCAGGCATTTTTCTCAGTCATAATCCTGAACTCTAACGTAAATATTGCTTCTCTGAGACTTAGCAAAATGACAGTTACTAAAATAAGGCTTCTCAGTAAAATCAAAACATCTGACAAATAGGGAGGGATGTGAACTTTCAAGGAAATTATTTGTACAAGTATGACTATTTTGAAGAAAAAAAAATGACATCAGTTCCAATTCGTTTTTTAAAACATTGTATGGGTAGTTTTGGTATGTCCTTTGTGGACGTTGCATATTAGTCAAAAAGGGCTCCAATACAATGTCCGTCAGAAGCATTGAGAGCACTGGTTCTACCATCTAGAGAGGAAGTGAATATGGGTTCTGTTTTGGAAGCGCATACTTCCCTGTATATACTCAAAAAGGGAGACCTTGCTTATTATAATCAACACCTATTTTCGGGGCTCGTTAAGTCCACCCACACACAGAGTTTCAATACAGACAATTGGCCTTTTAATGGCCTACCACAGTGCAACACTGTTTGCACTCTAGCAGATTACAATCGGTATCCTACCCAGTGGCACAATTCATATTTATTTTCTACTGAGAGAATTACTCCCCTCATGTGTCAGGCTATCTGCTGCTTCTTATTACTGAGCTTTGCTTTCATCCACTTCCAGAACTCTTCAAATGCTGCCATTGTGTGTTGGTGAAATTTGCCAAAAGACCGGAACATGGACAGGGAACAAAAAGCTGTTTTTCTCACAGAACATGAAATGCAAGAAACCAGTTTCTACATCACTGCCCGACACCTGCAGAGATTAAATTTGAACCTTGTGTCTGAGGAGCGTCACATCTTTCAAACAACTGAACCATGCGTATCCTGACTTTAGAAATAAGAACAGCAGTGTTTACTCTGCATTTCCAATTTCAATCAAAAGACAAAACATATCTGCCATGGAGGGTTGCTTTTTTCTTTCCATCCATCCCTCCTGTTTTATAGGTTATTCCTTTGGTTCAAAATAGTATTTGTACAGAAAAAAAGAACCAGTCAGGTAGTCCAAGAAGAATAAATCAGTGGCTCAAATTGGGCAGGTCATTCTAACAAATCTCACTTCTCCAGGTCACTCTGGAATTCATGAGGTAGGTGTATCTGTACCAACTAGCTGTTAACATTAAAACCACAAAAAGGCTCCTGCTGAGAAGAACAGTTTTATATTGCAATAATCCCCAAGTTATTGGAACTGTAACAGTCTGCTTGAGTGCAATATTTGGGTGGCTGTAATATTTTACGGCAGCATATAAGGGTGGGCAGTTTAGAGATATTGTTTATCATAAAAAATTTATCATGAGAATTTTGATGTATTGTCTTGATAAATTCCAATTCATAATGCTAAAAAAATTTATAGCATTATTAATTTTTTTTTTACTATTTTCTCCACTCTGTTCAATGTTCATCACTGTTCACTGGAGAAACATCATATCAAGTAGAACGGAAGATAAAAATAAGACAATCTTTGTTCACCAATGGCACTGATTGCAAATAATGTCACTGTTGCCAGGATGTTTGGACAAACAAGGCACAAACAGAATGAAGCCATCTGAAGAGCGTGCAACTTTGGAAGATGAGGATGTCGTGGGAAGCTTGTTTCAATATTCTTCGATACGGAGGCACAGTGCGGAGCAACTTAAATGATGACTGAAATGTAGAGAACTCAAAGTGAGTGGAAAGAAGTGATGATTGAAAGGTAGTTTTTTTTTGTTGCTTTTTTCTGGCTAGGCACAGTGAGGTAGCTAGCATTCAGCACTAAGTTATCTGGGCCTACCTCGCCAGGTTTCTGCTTGGCAATCAGTGTAGGCAAAAACATTGACTCACCAATGCTTTACAGTTAATTTTTCCAATTAAACTTCAGTTTCTAAAAGCCTGTGAATCAATTAAATCTCCTACTGTGCCTTCATGACCAACACTGCTGTGAGCAGCTCACACTGTCACTATATTAGTGTCAGTGTCATATAAAACAGTTCTTCATCTTGAGCTTATTTGCAGTTGGCAAACAACTATAAGTGAGCATAAAACTGTACATGTTAATAACCTAAATCAGCCGATCACAAATCAGCTGCTCATGTCCCCTAAAACACTTCTTACCGCTCTTGTTTGTCCCAAACTAAAATGGCAGTGACTCGCTATTACAAGTTTAGTAGTTTGACGTCAATTTCGATCAGTGTCAATGTGATTCCATAGTGGAAAAGTAATGGATAGAGTTTTTCAAAAATTGGAACTTGGAATCTCCTTCCAGTTCTGACTAGTGAATTTATTAAGCAGTTTGTCAGTGTTTAACATGCTGCTGGCAAATCACTGTGAGGAAACAGATCTGTCCTTTTTAACTTTATTCATCCAAGATCCCATAACTGAAAACTTCTATCCAGAATATAGGCTTATTAATTCTTATTTCCACTGCTTGTGAGTGTTTTGGACAAGTCTAACATTTAAAACAATCAACAGAATTCCAAGTATAGGTTTTGGAAAAAGATACTGACTGTGCAGGCTTTCCACCACGGACTGAGACAAGGCCAGGAGAAATCACAGACTGGCTTCAACATCAGCATGAGATAGCAAGGAGCGCTCTTTAATTTCAATGATAGAGTACCACTTAAAATACCCACAACCCAAAACTACACATAATGCACCACTGAGAATTAAATTTTAGGTGCTGACCTTGGATGCTGTAATTAAGTTAACCAAAGACTTTGTTGGCACTACAGGATACACAGATTTACAGCAATTAGTTTAAGAAGAAATTTTGAACAAGCAAACAGGCAAGACACCTTTTCCAAACTATAAAAATATAGTACCCTGGATATAATGTGTTTATTTGTAAAGAATTACTCAAAATTAATTGAATTCAGTTTATTTCTCCAGGGTCAATTAACAACACCTTACAAAAAAGTAATTTTAATCCAGTAGAGCCTAGTTATCAAACAATGTAGTCAAGTTCAAGTTTAGTATTCAAATTGGTTAAAAAGTTTATTTCCAAAGAACTCAGTAGATTGCATCTCATCACTGACTTACAGCATTCACTCTTCCTGGATGACCTCGTAGTGTGTCATTGACTTTACAGCAATCCCTCTCACCAAGCATACATGTAGCGATAGTGGAAAAGAACATTTCCTTTTAGCAGGAAGAAACCTCCAACAGAACAAGAACCTGACTCAGTACAAGCGGCTATCTGACACAACCAACTGAGGTTTTGAAAATACATATACAGATAAAAAGAAACGGAAGCAATAATCTAGGAGTACTTTCTATGTCAGAATGATACGATTCAGAAAGAAAACTGTCATTGCTTGGTTGGTTGAAACTAAAATGTACAAACAAATGAAAATTTTTATTTTATTTTCATTCCTACACCTTAGTATCTTAGGAGTAAAAAGATTAGTCTGCGTTAAATCCTTTGGTTACATATATTCTCTTGGTTCAAACAAAAGTGTTTCAGGCAGTAAAAGTAAGGCGTCGTTAGAGATCTAATGATCAGACCAGGTGAGTGTGTCAATTACAAATATGGCACACAAAACTTTTTAAAAGAACACTAATCTTTTGTGGAAAGTTCAAAACTGTCTCCTATTGTACTCACTGATGTGAGGAGCAGGAAGAATCCGAGCAGCTCGAACAGGTCCATGACGCACCGAGAACAGTTCCTGGGCTTCTCCTGCCAACTGGGAGGAATAGATGCAGAACGTGAAAACTCCTCAACAATTACAGGGAAAACATGTTTTACACAACAGACAAATATTATTTAAAAGTTCTCAATGGCTTACGTCAATGACAACAATCAGATGCATATCCAATTTAGCACCACATATGGAAGTGGCACCATTCAAATTTTTTGGTTGGGTGAAAAGACTGGAAGTAGGCCGATAAGGCAACCGGATATGAATCGCATTTTGTGTCTTTTTGATCCGTTATTAATACAGTATTCCCCAAATTCATGAACCATCTACACATCTCGCGACGATCATTTCCTAACACTATTCTTGAGATAATTATTTGCCTTCCTAGCATGCTGTCACCTACATCATCAGTTGAAATATGTATTTTAACTCTGCCATTCATCATTTCAACAGTACCCGTTTCCTTTGTGTCTTTTACTCATTCTAAATCACCTTTACTTGTTACTGAATTATTTGTGTCAGGGTTTATCATTATCATGTAATGTTTGAAATCATTGTCTTTACTCCACTGTCTTCCCATTTTCACTTCTATGTCAAATCCATCATCTCTAATGTACATAATGATTGAACATTGATCTGTGATATACTGTATCTGTCCCTCTGTTTTGTAATAGCCTTGCTACACAGTTTTCGGTTAGCATAGCTCACATGGGTTTCATACTCTGTGTCCTGTGGTGCCACAGTCCTCAGGATTCAATCCCCATTGCTGTCGTCAGCCTCCAAAGTTTCAAATGTGTCTGCTGTCGGCCCCTCTAACTGTCAAGCTCCCATGGGTCCTTACCCAAACTCTAAATGTCTTGTGGTGCCACAGTCCTGTGGGATTCAATCCCCATTGCTGCCGTCGGCCTCCAAAGTTTCAAATGTGTCTGCTGTCGGCCCCTCTAACTGTCAAACTCCCATGGATAAAGAGTCCTGCAGGATTCCTCTGATGGTATCCTCCAAGTTAACAGATGACCGGATCCATGGACCCTATGCTTAAAAGATCCATTTAGCTTAGGCTTTCCAAAGGTATGCCATCCATTCATCCATCTTCTTCCACTTATCCAGGGTCAGGTCGCGGGGGTAGCAGCTTCAGAAGGGAGGCCCAGACTTCCCTCTCCCCAGCCACTTGTTCTAGCTCCTCCGGGGGAATCCCAAGGCGTTCCCAGGCCAGCCGAGAGACATAGTCACTCCAGCGTGTCCTGGGTCTTCCCCAGGGCCTCCTCCCGGTGGGACGTGCCCGGAACACCTCCCCAGGGAGGCATTCTCACCAGATGCCCGAGCCACCTCAACTGGCTCCTCTCGATGTGAAGGAGCAGCGGCTCTACTCTGAGTCCCTCCCGGATGTCTGAGCTTTCACCCTATCTCTAAGGGAGAGCCCATACACCCTACGGAGAAAAAACATTTTGGCCGCTTGTATCCGCAATCTTGTTCTTTCGGTCATGACCCAAAGCTCATGACCATAGATGAGGGTGAGAACGTAGATCGACCAGTAAATCGAGAGCTTTGCTTTTTGGCTCAGCTCTCTCTTCACCACGATGGACCGGTACAGCGCCCGCTTGACAGCAGACGCTGCACCAATCCGCCTGTCAATCTCCCGCTCCCTTCTTCCCTCATTCGTGAACAAGATCCCGAGATACTTGAACTTCTCCACTTGGGGCAAGACATCCCCCCTGACCCGGAGAAGGCACTCTACCCTTTTCCGGCTCAAGACCATGGCCTCGGATTTGGAGGCAGTGATCGCCATCCCAGCCGCTTCACACTCGGCTGCGAACTGCTCCAGCGAGAGCTGCAGATCACGTCCTGATGAAGCAAATAGGACCACATAATCTGCAAAAAGCAGAGATGAGATCCTAAGGCCACCAAAACGGATCCCCTCAACACCTTGCCTACACCTAGAAATTCTGTCCATAAAAGTAATGAGCAGAATCGGTGACAAAGGGCAGCCCTGGCGGAATCCAACCCTCACTGGAAATGAGCCCAACTTACTGCTGGCAATGCGGACCAGACTCTGACACCGGTCATACAGTGTCGGGCCCTTTGACAGCCCGTATCAATGGGCCCGGTACCCCATACTCCCGGAGGACCCCCCACAGGGCTCCCCGAGGGCCACAGTCGAATGCCTTCTCCAAGTCCACAAAACACAAAGTGAAAAACCATTTGGACCAACTTTGAACCAGCAATATAACCTTCATCTGATTGCAAAGACTTTTATGACATTTAATGACAATGGAAGGATGTGATTTTTTTAAATTGCGATATATTTACACAGAATTTGGAAATATCTACAGATAAACATTTCGGAGATTATTAATACAGCAGATTGTAAAGTTGAATAAATACCAGTTTTGCAGCAAATTGAAAAAAAAACACAATAAATGGTTAAAAGAAAAAGCACTTAAATGGAGGTTTGCATGTTAGACAGGTCCAGATTAGACTTTCTGCACTCATATAACATAGCAGTGTATTAGGTCACAGCCGTGTGTGGATCTTTGCAGAATCTGACATGTGTAATACCACATTGTTCTAAGTGCAGAATGCCCCAGTTTTGTTGTTCTTTTATAGGCTAAATTGCAGTGAAACATGCATTATCACTTTAGTGGTGCTGTAATCTGTTTGTTTTAAATCTTTAAACCCATCCAAAGGGATGATCACTCTTTTTGTGCAATTAGTAGCCGTTCCAAACTGATGGATTTGGAGCTGTGTTTTTATTCAAAGAGGCCGAGTGATGGAAGATTAACACTGGAGATATGGGTTTGTTATATGAGCACCAACAGCCGCCAGCACAATAGGATTCCTATGGAGGCAAATGGACCTGCAAGGGACAATAATGGAATTTGCTGGATTAAAATGAGAAGGGGAAGGCTGAAGATTAATGCGCAGGGTTATTGTGCATTACCCTGCAGCTCATCCTCGCCTTACATGGCTCTGTGTGACATCCTATGCAATCTACATTCATAGCATTACATTAGTAGCACAGAGTGTGCAATATGCTAAATTGCTTTCTCAGAGTTGCATTCCCAGCATAAAGCCATTCATTATATTCATTTCATTTGTGGTTTGGTTGTTTTTGTGGAATCACAGTGTCTGCTCCTCTGTTTTAATCTCTCAAATGTAGTGCTGTGAGCTGTTAACGGATATTTGCTCCATATTCACAAGTACCAGATGCATGCACTAACACTGTGCGACGGGCATATTGGAGGTTTGGAGGAAGCGTCTGCGTAGGCAGAGTAGCAGGTGTCTTTACAGAAAAAGAAGAAGCTCCAAGGATCATCATATCCTCTTTCTAAGAACACGGTGTGTTAAACTCTATACCACATTAGCAGATTACAGTCCTAAATAGTTATGACTAAGTGTGAATAATCATGCTCCATGTGTAGCATGGAAAACAAACTCACTATTCCACTTGAAAAGAACAGCTACATATACCATGAGGAGTTTTGTAATAGTCTTTTTTTGTGACATCACCAGAACAATTTTTCTAAAAAATATACTTCAGCATATGTGTATTATATTCTATGCTCAGTGAAAACATATATTGCTACTGTTTCAACATAGAATGGAAAAAAAAAATCATTTGCTTCAGTGTGAAAAAGTCTCAGGATTTCAGGTCCGAAAGTAAAAGTATCAAAAAGCAAAGATTTGATAGTGGAAGTAAAAAAATAAAATGTACTGCTAAAACAAATAACCTTTTATAATTATGAAATATTTTAACAAAATGTAGTGTATGACCATCAGTGTGAAAGGTACATTTTTTTAAAAAAAGTTTATTTTGACTTTTTTGTGTGTTTAGGTTGACTTCCATTCCACTGTATATTTTTTTGCTCATCACTTCTCAACAACTGGAATGTAACATGGCTTAATTAAAACTTTATTAAAGTTGTACTAAACATAGCATGTTAACTTTACAGGGTGTATTACACATCATGGCTTCCATGTAACAAAACCATGCAGATTAATTAGACCAATGGTTAAAATATTCAGAAATATAACCTTAAAACATCGTATATGTTTTGATCAGGATATACTGCCTCATTTCTGAACGTCAGAAGAATGTTAGCGTCTTCATGCAACTTGAACAATGGAAGCACATTATGACCATGTTAATAGGTGTATCATGGTGTGTTGCCCTAGAATTCTGATGCGGTGTCTATTTATTAAAATGTGCTACCTGTGTATTTTATTGCAGTATACCAGAGCAAAACAATTAAAAACAGCACAATATTTATTGAAGAAAACCCTGAAAACTGAAACTATGTTTGAAACCCATATTTAGAAGTACTTGGAGAATTAGTTTTTGTATTGTTCTGTTAGCTAGCTAAGAGTTAGCTAGCTTTAAGTTCTCATAAGTCTGGCCAGAAGAAACCGCTGACACTTTTAAATCACTGTTATAAGGACAATGAGAAACCCACAACTGGCTAATGATTCTGAAGATATTGAGCTTAATCTATTAAATCTATTAAAATCTCCCCAAAGACAATCCAATAGAGAAATTCTCAAACACAGATCTGTGCTGCTTTGACTTTCACTAACATCTTACTTCCCATCCCAACACACATGTAGACAGACAATTAGCCCAGGACGGTCTGCCTCTCATCAGGCAGTGTTTCATGACACCTCCGCAGCGTGAGGAGACAGTAATCTGCATCGCCTCTACACCACTGTCAGCACACAACAAGCCAGTCTCCATCTCACAAGTCCATCAAAGTATGTGCGAAGCCATGCACGTTCACACTGCGCTGGGCCATTACAGAGGGTGTTGGCTTAGCAAATGTCACAAACACTTCACAGTCACTCAAGAGATAGAAACTGAGGCACCATCAGTGCTTACTTAAAACCTTGCAAAAAAAAAAAACACAACCCAGATATATCCTGTAAACTTTGAAAACTGAAAGAAAAACAATGAGGAAGGAGAGGATTGCAACAAAAGAGGCCAGGATGTGTTACGTGAAGCAGAATAACTGTCAACTTAGACTGAGAGCAAAGGACGCTTCCTCACTAGGGGTATATTTTCACTGGGGTGTGTGTCCCATGGTAAAAACAGCTGTACAACTGTGCTCCGCCATAGCAGCAGCACAAAATCTGTTAGCAGCACGGGTGTTGCCACATCACAGCGGCCAACGTGTGTGATCACGGATAAAGAAAGAGTGCGTCCTTCTATCTGCGGCCTGTGGATGTTTAGAAAGAGGCTGATTAAGGACTCTGGAGTGTTTAGATCTCACAGGATGTATGTGAAGTTTGCATGTTTCAGTGACAGTCTCTACATGAAAGGCGATACTCGGTGAAAGAAAGCTCTGCAGCGTTGTGGGTCATTTGTGATGTTATGGAGCTGACAAAATCCTCTAATGATTTTCCAAGACTGACTTGGGGCTGCAGTTAGAAAAGCCAGTCTTGTCTGCCTGCTATACACTTCTAAATATAACATCCTCCACATTAAAAATGGAAGCTTGAATGGAACAATATTTTCAAATAGAACAATATTTTTCAGCGACCTAGTCTAGTAGGTTCATTTTGTTAACTTTTCAAAGAATTTCACTTTTAACAGAGTAAAGAGTGTGACTTGCAAAGATTAGTGAACTATTTCACTGTAAATATTCTCTCTCTTCAAAGAAATAGATTTCCCTCTGGTGGTCACCCTTTAAACTACACCAGTAGATATCCTTTTAAAAGCATGGGCAGCTTATGAACTGAAACAGTGTATTCTTCTTATCTCAACTGCATTCCTCTAAAGCTCCCATTTTGACGAGAGGTATTCATGAGTGAATTACCCTCCAGCTCCTAAAGCCTCCCATAAGGTTCAGGGCTTGGATTCAGTGATGGTAACAATTTATGAGAAAACTCTGTTACATTCCCTGGAATGGCTTCTACCCACCTGAATGAGTCCTAGCATGGGCACTGGCTCAGGTGAGAAGCTATTTTCATGTTGGGAGCATAAAGTCACAGAAATAAGACCTGTCCAATTAAAAGAACCCAGCAGTGTGCGAGTTAAAATTGCTTTCTAGTCTAATCGATGAGTCACTCTAGAAATAACCTTTCTTAAATAGTGGATCTGCTAAACCCAGGAGCTGACTTTTTAAGAAAAGCACTGTTTACTGAACCTTATGATAAGTATGCAACACATTATTATACAAGCCATGCACAACGGGAAACTGTCAATTTTAGTACAAGGAGAA